>NC_140172.1:15398410-15438410 GCF_963971535.1 Notolepis coatsorum | reverse complement strand
ATATTCCGATATCACATTTGAATGCCGATATCGGCCGATAATATCGGTAGGCCGATAATATCGGCCATCCCTACTTGCTACCTCTCTATCCTTTTTATGCTCGCTTATGCCTGTTTTTTTTTTACTGTTGTGAAGCACTTTGAACTGCAACTTCTGTATGAAAAGTGCTATACAAATAACAAAGTTATTATTATTATCATATTCTGTCCTATTTTTTTGTGGAAGCCCTTTCTCCCCACTATGGGGGTGGTTCAGTTCCACTTCTTCCACCTCATCATCCTTCACACTTGTGTCCTCCTGTGTGTGATCCCAGGGGCAGGGCAGTCTGCCTTCAGAGAGGTTAGCCCAGGATTTGCCTGAGATTGTTCCCCAGGCAGGCGGGGTCTATTTTTGTCCAGTGAGATGGACTCTGGGGGTATTCTGCCTGTCTGGTGCCCACCTCGCCCCGTTGGATCACACAATGTGTGGTTTGTGTGGTTTCTCCACACAGCGGTGGGCACAGGGATCTGTTTAACAGGTTCACGGATAAAGGCAAGTCGTTGTCCCAGACGGTTGCCGGCTAATCCAGGGGATTGAATTAAAGAGTTGCAGGGATTAGTCTGTGGTTGGTGAACACAAATGAAAGCATCTGCTAGCAAATAGTTATACTGTATAGCCTCTATACTATGTTTCTAATAGCTATACTATAGTCTATACTGTGTTTCTATTAGATTAGATATACTGTATACTAGTCTATAGTGTGTTTCTAATAGTTATACTGTATAGTCTATAGTGTGTTTCTAATAGTTATACTGTATAGTCTATAGTGTGTTTCTAATAGTTATACTGTATAGCCTCTATAGTGTGTTTCTAATAGTTATACTGTATAGTCTATAGTGTGTTTCTAATAGTTATACTGTATAGCCTCTATAGTGTGTCTCTAATAGTTATACTGTATAGCCTCTATAGTGTGTTTCTAATAGTTATACTGTATAGTATATAGTGTGTTTCTAATAGATATACTGTGTAGTCTATAGTGTGTTTCTAATAGATATACTGTATAGTCTATAGTGTGTTTCTAATAGATATACTGTATAGTCTATAGTGTGTTTCTAATAGTTATACTGTATAGCCTCTATAGTGTGTTTCTAATAGTTATACTGTATAGCCTCTATAGTGTGTTTCTAATAGTTATACTGTATAGTCTATAGTGTGTTTCTAATAGTTATACTGTATAGCCTCTATAGTGTGTTTCTAATAGTTATACTGTATAGTCTATAGTGTGTTTCTAATAGTTATACTGTATAGTCTATAGTGTGTTTCTAATAGTTATACTGTATAGTCTCTATAGTGTGTTTCTAATAGTTATACTGTATAGCCTCTATAGTGTGTTTCTAATAGATATACTGTATAGCCTCTATAGTGTGTTTCTAATAGATATACTGTATAGTATATAGTGTGTTTCTAATAGTTATACTGTATAGTCTCTATAGTGTGTTTCTAATAGTTATACTGTATAGTCTATAGTGTGTTTCTAATAGTTATACTGTATAGCCTCTATAGTGTGTTTCTAATAGTTATACTGTATAGCCTCTATAGTGTGTTTCTAATAGTTATACTGTATAGTATATAGTGTGTTTCTAATAGTTATACTGTATAGCCTCTATAGTGTGTTTCTAATAGTTATACTGTATAGTCTATAGTGTGTTTCTAATAGATATACTGTATAGCCTCTATAGTGTGTTTCTAATAGTTATACTGTATAGTCTATAGTGTGTTTCTAATAGTTATACTGTATAGCCTCTATAGTGTGTTTCTAATAGTTATACTGTATAGCCTCTATAGTGTGTTTCTAATAGTTATACTGTATAGTCTATAGTGTGTTTCTAATAGTTATACTGTATAGTATATAGTGTGTTTCTAATAGTTATACTGTATAGCCTCTATAGTGTGTTTCTAATAGTTATACTGTATAGTCTATAGTGTGTTTCTAATAGTTATACTGTATAGCCTCTATAGTGTGTTTCTAATAGTTATACTGTATAGCCTCTATAGTGTGTTTCTAATAGTTATACTGTATAGTCTATAGTGTGTTTCTAATAGTTATACTGTATAGCCTCTATACTGTGTTTCTAATAGTTATACTGTATAGCCTATAGTGTGTTTCTAATAGTTATACTGTATAGCCTCTATAGTGTGTTTCTAATAGTTATACTGTATAGCCTCTATAGTGTGTTTCTAATAGTTATACTGTATAGCCTATAGTGTGTTTCTAATAGATATACTGTATAGTCTATAGTGTGTTTCTAATAGTTATACTGTATAGTCTATAGTGTGTTTCTAATAGTTATACTGTATAGCCTCTATAGTGTGTTTCTAATAGATATACTGTATAGCCTCTATAGTGTGTTTCTAATAGTTATACTGTATAGCCTCTATAGTGTGTTTCTAATAGATATACTGTATAGCCTCTATAGTGTGTTTCTAATAGTTATACTGTATAGTCTATAGTGTGTTTCTAATAGTTATACTGTATAGCCTCTATAGTGTGTTTCTAATAGTTATACTGTATAGTCTCTATAGTGTGTTTCTAATAGTTATACTGTATAGTCTATAGTGTGTTTCTAATAGTTATACTGTATAGTCTATAGTGTGTTTCTAATAGTTATACTGTATAGTCTATAGTGTGTTTCTAATAGATATACTGTATAGCCTCTATAGTGTGTTTCTAATAGTTATACTGTATAGCCTATAGTGTGTTTCTAATAGATATACTGTATAGTCTATAGTGTGTTTCTAATAGATATACTGTATAGCCTCTATAGTGTGTTTCTAATAGTTATACTGTATAGTCTATAGTGTGTTTCTAATAGTTATACTGTATAGCCTCTATAGTGTGTTTCTAATAGTTATACTGTATAGCCTCTATAGTGTGTTTCTAATAGTTATACTGTATAGCCTCTATAGTGTGTTTCTAATAGTTATACTGTATAGTCTATAGTGTGTTTCTAATAGTTATACTGTATAGCCTCTATAGTGTGTTTCTAATAGTTATACTGTATAGTCTATAGTGTGTTTCTAATAGTTATACTGTATAGCCTCTATAGTGTGTTTCTAATAGTTATACTGTATAGTCTATAGTGTGTTTCTAATAGTTATACTGTATAGCCTCTATAGTGTGTTTCTAATAGATATACTGTATAGTCTATAGTGTGTTTCTAATAGATATACTGTATAGCCTCTATAGTGTGTTTCTAATAGATATACTGTATAGTCTATAGTGTGTTTCTAATAGTTATACTGTATAGCCTCTATAGTGTGTTTCTAATAGTTATACTGTATAGCCTCTATAGTGTGTTTCTAATAGTTATACTGTATAGCCTCTATAGTGTGTTTCTAATAGATATACTGTATAGTCTCTATAGTGTGTTTCTAATAGTTATACTGTATAGCCTCTATAGTGTGTTTCTAATAGTTATACTGTATAGTCTATAGTGTGTTTCTAATAGTTATACTGTATAGTCTATAGTGTGTTTCTAATAGTTATACTGTATAGCCTCTATAGTGTGTTTCTAATAGTTATACTGTATAGTCTATAGTGTGTTTCTAATAGTTATACTGTATAGTCTCTATAGTGTGTTTCTAATAGTTATACTGTATAGTCTATAGTGTGTTTCTAATAGTTATACTGTATAGCCTCTATAGTGTGTTTCTAATAGTTATACTGTATAGTCTATAGTGTGTTTCTAATAGTTATACTGTATAGTCTATACTGTGTTTCTAATAGTTATACTGTATAGCCTCTATAGTGTGTTTCTAATAGTTATACTGTATAGTCTATAGTGTGTTTCTAATAGTTATACTGTATAGTCTATAGTGTGTTTCTAATAGTTATACTGTATAGCCTCTATAGTGTGTTTCTAATAGTTATACTGTATAGCCTCTATAGTGTGTTTCTAATAGTTATACTGTATAGTCTATAGTGTGTTTCTAATAGTTATACTGTATAGTCTATACTGTGTTTCTAATAGTTATACTGTATAGTCTATAGTGTGTTTCTAATAGATATACTGTATAGCCTCTATAGTGTGTTTCTAATAGTTATACTGTATAGCCTCTATAGTGTGTTTCTAATAGTTATACTGTATAGCCTCTATAGTGTGTTTCTAATAGTTATACTGTATAGCCTCTATAGTGTGTTTCTAATAGTTATACTGTATAGCCTCTATAGTGTGTTTCTAATAGTTATACTGTATAGCCTCTATAGTGTGTTTCTAATAGTTATACTGTATAGTCTATAGTGTGTTTCTAATAGTTATACTGTATAGCCTCTATAGTGTGTTTCTAATAGTTATACTGTATAGCCTCTATAGTGTGTTTCTAATAGTTATACTGTATAGCCTCTATAGTGTGTTTCTAATAGTTATACTGTATAGCCTCTATAGTGTGTTTCTAATAGTTATACTGTATAGTATATAGTGTGTTTCTAATAGTTATACTGTATAGCCTCTATAGTGTGTTTCTAATAGTTATACTGTATAGCCTCTATAGTGTGTTTCTAATAGATATACTGTATAGCCTCTATAGTGTGTTTCTAATAGTTATACTGTATAGTCTATAGTGTGTTTCTAATAGTTATACTGTATAGCCTCTATAGTGTGTTTCTAATAGTTATACTGTATAGTCTATAGTGTGTTTCTAATAGTTATACTGTATAGTCTATAGTGTGTTTCTAATAGTTATACTGTATAGCCTCTATAGTGTGTTTCTAATAGTTATACTGTATAGCCTCTATAGTGTGTTTCTAATAGTTATAATGTATAGCCTCTATAGTGTGTTTCTAATAGTTATAATGTATAGCCTCTATAGTGTGTTTCTAATAGTTATACTGTATAGCCTCTATAGTGTGTTTCTAATAGTTATACTGTATAGCCTCTATAGTGTGTTTCTAATAGTTATACTGTATAGTCTATAGTGTGTTTCTAATAGTTATACTGTATAGTATATAGTGTGTTTCTAATAGTTATACTGTATAGCCTCTATAGTGTGTTTCTAATAGTTATACTGTATAGCCTCTATAGTGTGTTTCTAATAGTTATACTGTATAGCCTCTATAGTGTGTTTCTAATAGTTATACTGTATAGCCTCTATAGTGTGTTTCTAATAGTTATACTGTATAGTCTATAGTGTGTTTCTAATAGTTATACTGTATAGCCTCTATAGTGTGTTTCTAATAGTTATACTGTATAGTCTATAGTGTGTTTCTAATAGTTATACTGTATAGTCTATAGTGTGTTTCTAATAGTTATACTGTATAGCCTCTATAGTGTGTTTCTAATAGTTATACTGTATAGCCTCTATAGTGTGTTTCTAATAGTTATAATGTATAGCCTCTATAGTGTGTTTCTAATAGTTATAATGTATAGCCTCTATAGTGTGTTTCTAATAGTTATACTGTATAGCCTCTATAGTGTGTTTCTAATAGTTATACTGTATAGCCTCTATAGTGTGTTTCTAATAGTTATACTGTATAGTCTATAGTGTGTTTCTAATAGTTATACTGTATAGTATATAGTGTGTTTCTAATAGTTATACTGTATAGCCTCTATAGTGTGTTTCTAATAGTTATACTGTATAGCCTCTATAGTGTGTTTCTAATAGTTATACTGTATAGCCTCTATAGTGTGTTTCTAATAGTTATACTGTATAGCCTCTATAGTGTGTTTCTAATAGTTATACTGTATAGTCTATAGTGTGTTTCTAATAGTTATACTGTATAGCCTCTATAGTGTGTTTCTAATAGTTATACTGTATAGTCTATAGTGTGTTTCTAATAGTTATACTGTATAGTATATAGTGTGTTTCTAATAGTTATACTGTATAGTCTATAGTGTGTTTCTAATAGATATACTGTATAGTCTATAGTGTGTTTCTAATAGTTATACTGTATAGTCTATAGTGTGTTTCTAATAGTTATACTGTATAGTCTATAGTGTGTTTCTAATAGTTATACTGTATAGTCTATAGTGTGTTTCTAATAGTTATACTGTATAGTCTATAGTGTGTTTCTAATAGTTATACTGTATAGCCTCTATAGTGTGTTTCTAATAGATATACTGTATAGTCTATAGTGTGTTTCTAATAGTTATACTGTATAGTCTATAGTGTGTTTCTAATAGATATACTGTATAGTCTATAGTGTGTTTCTAATAGTTATACTGTATAGCCTCTATAGTGTGTTTCTAATAGTTATACTGTATAGCCTCTATAGTGTGTTTCTAATAGTTATACTGTATAGTCTATAGTGTGTTTCTAATAGTTATACTGTATAGCCTCTATAGTGTGTTTCTAATAGTTATACTGTATAGCCTCTATAGTGTGTTTCTAATAGTTATACTGTATAGTCTATAGTGTGTTTCTAATAGTTATACTGTATAGCCTATAGTGTGTTTCTAATAGTTATACTGTATAGCCTCTATAGTGTGTTTCTAATAGTTATACTGTATAGCCTCTATAGTGTGTTTCTAATAGTTATACTGTATAGCCTCTATAGTGTGTTTCTAATAGTTATACTGTATAGTCTATAGTGTGTTTCTAATAGATATACTGTATAGTCTATAGTGTGTTTCTAATAGATATACTGTATAGTCTATAGTGTGTTTCTAATAGTTATACTGTATAGCCTCTATAGTGTGTTTCTAATAGTTATACTGTATAGTCTCTATAGTGTGTTTCTAATAGATATACTGTATAGCCTCTATAGTGTGTTTCTAATAGATATACTGTATAGCCTCTATAGTGTGTTTCTAATAGTTATACTGTATAGCCTCTATAGTGTGTTTCTAATAGTTATACTGTATAGTCTATAGTGTGTTTCTAATAGTTATACTGTATAGCCTCTATAGTGTGTTTCTAATAGTTATACTGTATAGCCTCTATAGTGTGTTTCTAATAGTTATACTGTATAGCAGGGTTCGAAATTAACGGGGGCTTGGGGCATAATGCCCTTGAAAATGGACAAAATGCCCTCGAAAATCAGTTAAGGGGGGCACTTAATGCCCCCGACAGTTTACTAATTATATATATTTATCCGGTAATGGAGCGTCTGTGGGAGTACGGTTCAGATGACGCGCAAATAAAAAAAAAATCATTTGGCGGAGCCGGTGTTCTGCACTGGCTGCAGGCAGCAGCAGCCAGCTGCCAGGTGCTAGTCAGTTTGTGTAAAAATGGCACGCACAATATAAATCAATCTTCATTACGACTTTAAAAACATAGCCATTAACATTACATAGGCCTACACACATCTTGCCATAGCGTTAGGAGTTTGTAAACACAACGCACGTTTTAACTATGGTAGCCCGACGCAGCCCGCAAGCTAATACTGTAGTCAATGAAATGTCACCGTAGCTACTAGCTACTGTAGCAGAGGAGGAAATGAGAGGCGGGGTGTTTAAAGACAATGATAGGCGTTTATTCAACATCCAAGAAGGCTAACATACAACTGTGTTTTACTAACTCCAACCGGGACTATTGCCGCTTTTCCACTGCATGTTGATGTTATGAACGTCTGGTGGTCCGTGACGCTCAAATGTCCGTGGGGACCCGGCGCCAACCCATAGATAGTTCCAACTCACCGAATTACGTAATCCACCACAGTTGCACTCAATATTTAAATAATGTTAGTCTAAATAAATGTAGACAGAAACATAATAATTTCAAGCAGAAAACGAATCTTTCCCTTAAGAACTGACAATCAGGGAATTTAAACACGGTTGACATTGTTTTTGTGTGTTTATATTAAAGAAAGGAAAGTCTAGTGCTGGCTGAGCATATTGTTTGTTTGCACTAAGTTAATACTTTGACAAATGTAGCCTATATTTTTCAGTCAGTTCGGTCTTTGTGTGCCAAACATTATTTAAGGCTGTAAACACTGTAAACCTTTTATTTTATTTTTAATAAATGAGAAGCATGTTTAGATTTGAGTGTTAAATTTTTTTTTAATAAAAATTAACATATATCGAACTGAAAACCGTGACCCCAAAATCGTGATACGAACCAAACCGTCCCATTTTGTGAACCGTCCCACCCCTACCGTTTATCATAAAAATTCAGTGCCCCCGAAATACAAAAAAAAGCCCCCGAAAATCAATTAAGGGGGGCAAAAAAAGCCCTGGAAAAAAAAATTAATTTCTAACCCTGCTGTATAGCCTCTATAGTGTGTTTCTAATAGTTATACTGTATAGTCTATAGTGTGTTTCTAATAGTTATACTGTATAGCCTCTATAGTGTGTTTCTAATAGTTATACTGTGTAGCCTCTATAGTGTGTTTCTAATAGTTATACTGTATAGCCTCTATAGTGTGTTTCTAATAGTTATACTGTATAGCCCCTATAGTGTGTTTCTAATAGTTATACTGTATAGTCTCTATAGTGTGTTTCTAATAGTTATACTGTATAGTCTATAGTGTGTTTCTAATAGTTATACTGTATAGTCTATAGTGTGTTTCTAATAGATATACTGTATAGTCTATAGTGTGTTTCTAATAGATATACTGTATAGCCTCTATAGTGTGTTTCTAATAGTTATACTGTATAGTCTATAGTGTGTTTCTAATAGTTATACTGTATAGCCTCTATAGTGTGTTTCTAATAGTTATACTGTATAGCCTCTATAGTGTGTTTCTAATAGATATACTGTATAGCCTCTATAGTGTGTTTCTAATAGTTATACTGTATAGTCTCTATAGTGTGTTTCTAATAGTTATACTGTATAGCCTCTATAGTGTGTTTCTAATAGTTATACTGTATAGCCTCTATAGTGTGTTTCTAATAGTTATACTGTATAGCCTCTATAGTGTGTTTCTAATAGTTATACTGTATAGCCTCTATAGTGTGTTTCTAATAGTTATACTGTATAGCCTCTATAGTGTGTTTCTAATAGTTATACTGTATAGTCTATAGTGTGTTTCTAATAGTTATACTGTATAGTCTATAGTGTGTTTCTAATAGATATACTGTATAGTCTATAGTGTGTTTCTAATAGTTATAATGTATAGTCTATAGTGTGTTTCTAATAGTTATACTGTATAGTCTATAGTGTGTTTCTAATAGTTATACTGTATAGCCTCTATAGTGTGTTTCTAATAGTTATACTGTATAGTCTATAGTGTGTTTCTAATAGTTATACTGTATAGTCTATAGTGTGTTTCTAATAGTTATACTGTATAGTCTATAGTGTGTTTCTAATAGTTATAATGTATAGTCTATAGTGTGTTTCTAATAGATATACTGTATAGTCTATAGTGTGTTTCTAATAGTTATACTGTATAGTCTATAGTGTGTTTCTAATAGTTATACTGTATAGTCTATAGTGTGTTTCTAATAGTTATACTGTATAGTCTATAGTGTGTTTCTAATAGTTATACTGTATAGCCTCTATAGTGTGTTTCTAATAGTTATACTGTATAGCCTCTATAGTGTGTTTCTAATAGTTATACTGTATAGTCTATAGTGTGTTTCTAATAGTTATACTGTATAGTCTATAGTGTGTTTCTAATAGTTATACTGTATAGTCTATAGTGTGTTTCTAATAGTTATACTGTATAGCCTCTATAGTGTGTTTCTAATAGTTATACTGTATAGCCTCTATAGTGTGTTTCTAATAGTTATACTGTATAGTCTATAGTGTGTTTCTAATAGATATACTGTATAGCCTCTATAGTGTGTTTCTAATAGTTATAATGTATAGTCTATAGTGTGTTTCTAATAGATATACTGTATAGTCTATAGTGTGTTTCTAATAGTTATACTGTATAGTCTATAGTGTGTTTCTAATAGATATACTGTATAGTCTATAGTGTGTTTCTAATAGTTATACTGTATAGCCTCTATAGTGTGTTTCTAATAGTTATACTGTATAGCCTCTATAGTGTGTTTCTAATAGTTATACCGTATAGCCTCGTGTTTCTAATAGATATACTGTATAGCCTATAGTGTGTTTCTAATAGTTATACTGTATAGCCTCTATAGTGTGTTTCTAATAGTTATACTGTATAGTCTATAGTGTGTTTCTAATAGATATACTGTATAGCCTCTATAGTGTGTTTCTAATAGTTATACTGTATAGCCTCTATAGTGTGTTTCTAATAGTTATACTGTATAGCCTCTATAGTGTGTTTCTAATAGATATACTGTATAGTCTATAGTGTGTTTCTAATAGTTATACTGTATAGTCTATAGTGTGTTTCTAATAGTTATACTGTATAGTCTATAGTGTGTTGTTATGTACTAGAGGCCTGGTCACTCCTGTTTCACCAGGGCAGGCAGGTGAGGGCTGCCAATTAGCCAATTAGTGCTGATTGGTTACCTGCTGGGGAGCTTCAAAGGCAGACCCAGAAACACACATGCACGTTCTGTGCCTAGTGAAAGAGCTGTCAGGTTCTTACAGTCCTTGTCCGTTGGGTTACCAGTACATTAGTTTATAGTTATATTAGTAGTTCCTTGGTTTAGTAGCATTTTTGAGTTAGAGCACAGGGTTTTGGTGTTGATTACACATAGGTTGCGTACCCATGAGCCAGGGTCGTAACAATTGGGCGCTCATCCGGGATCTTTTACCCCTAGAACTTTGTTTGGTGATTTTTTTTTTTTTTTTTTGTGTTGCACGGGGTGTCATCATATTATGGTTTGGGTGGTGTTCGTTACACATGGTGTAACGTGGGGGCTGAGCCATTTTCATCAAACAGGTGAGTATGCCGTATTTGTTTGTAATTTGATGTGACTACTTATGCTGTTAAAATATATAGTTTAGTAGGCACCACATGTAGATAGGGACATTATTTTCTGGTTGTGGGTTAGCGTCCGGTGCACCACGTACTCCTGGGGCGGTCAATGAAATGATTGTATATGATCTTTGACTGGTAGCAGGTGTGGTTGAAGAAAGTTAGGTCTACAGGGCATTAGTTTAAGGGTAGGTAGGTTAGGGCGGCCAGGAAACACAGGTAGTGTGGTAGGGCTTGATTTAGTGTTTCTTAGGGTAGACATGTGGTAGGCCGGGGTTTTCTGCAGTTTAGACGTAGAAGCATATGTGGTCACATCAGGTTAGAAGGCGCACCTGTTTGGAAAATTTTGTTGGATTTATTTTGTTTGTTTAAGTGTTTGGTGAGCATACCTGGTAGCACCTAACACCCTGCGTGTATGACACGTCTATTTAGGGTGGGTGTGTTTTAAAAAAAAAAAATTTTGGTTGTTTGTGCAACCTGGAAAGGTGCGCTCCGTAGAGCTCACATTTCCACCGTGTTCCATTCTGGTTGTTGTTGTTGGCAATTAGCATTATTCATGGTTCTTCAGTGGTTCTTCGTTGTTCTTCAGTGGTTCATTAGTGGTTCTTCGTGTCTGTGAGGTTGGGTGTGTAGCTTGGGGTGTCTAGTTCAGTGACAATGGCTTCCATCAGGGACTTTGTTGATCGCCCGTCTCATGACTTATTAGACAAATTTTCCAAAGAACAACTGCTCGAGCTTGCTGTGCACTACAAGGTCGAGCTTACTCCCAGTGAGAAACGTTTGAAACCATCTGCCTTGGGTGCTTTGCGGGTTTTGCTCATTAGGGAACAGGTGCTTGAGGAGAGGGTGGAGGAGCCTCCATCGTCTGGCGCGTCTCCGCTATTACCTGGTGTAGAGGGTGAGTGGAGGATTAGGGAGTTGGAGTTTAAGGAAAGGCAGCTAGAGCGAGAGCGTGAGGAGAGGAGAGAGGAGCGTGAGCTTAAGGAGAGAGAGAGTAAAGAGGAGCGTGAGCTTAAGGAGAGAGAGAGGAAAGAGGAGCGTGAGCATGAGCGTGAGTTTAAGGAGAAACGACTGTTGCTGGAGCACGAGCGTGCACAGAAGGAGCTTGAATATAAGTATGCTGCCTTGCAGGCGGGTGCTCTGCATCCAGAGTCACGTTCCGGGTTTGATGTAGGCAGGAATATTAGGATGGTGCCACCATTTTTTGAGAAAGACGTGGAAAGATATTTTCCCCTTTTCGAAAGGGTGGCAACCACATTGAAGTGGCCTGATACCGCCTGGACACTGCTGCTACAATGTGTTTTGGTTGGTAGGGCACAAGAAGCCTACACTGCTCTGTCCCTTGAACAAAGCGCTGATTATGAACTTGTTAAAGCTTCCATATTGAGGGCTTATGAGTTGGTCCCCGAGGCCTATCGTCAGCGTTTTAGAGGTTATCGTAGGCAGGAGGGGCAGTCTTATGTTGAATTTGGAAAAGAGAAGGAGAACCTGTTTGACCGGTGGTGCACCTCGCAAAAAGCAGAGTCAAGGGAGCAGCTCAGACAGTTGGTTCTCCTAGAGGAATTTAAGAGGTGTGTTCCTGATAACGTTTCCACACATCTAAATGAGCATAAGGTATCGAAGATAGCCGACGCTGCTGTCTTGGCTGATGAGTTTGTGTTAACACACAAGTCTGTCTTTGTAGAGGAGGGCCGTGTGGAGTCCAGGGGTAGTAGGCGTCCTTCTCAGGGGAGCCGGTTCCCGGCACCCGTGTCTGCTGGTCGGTTTACTTCGACTCCTAGGCAAGGTGGCTCTGCTAGTGCATTCCCAGAGGGGGTTATCTGTTTTTACTGTAAGGAGCCTGGTCATATCGTTGCTGTATGCCCTGTGCTTAAGCAGAAAAATGTAAAAACTGTGGCTCTGGTAGAAATCATAGACAGGACACCTATGCCGACATTAGAGGGTGGGGTGCGAAGTATCAAAGGTGCAGACAGGGAGCTAGAGGGCTCCTCAACATTTAGGATGGAGGGATTTGTTTCACTGGTTGGTGAATTAGGATCAAGGCAGGCTATTACAATATGGAGAGATACAGGAGCTTTCCAGTCTCTCATTCTGGATGGGATTTTGCCATTTTCGGAAGATTCTTCATTGCATTCCGGTGCCATTGTTCAGGGCTTTGGAGGAGGCTTTGTGAATACTCCTTTGCATGAGGTCTCGCTAAACTCTCCCTTAGTATCAGGCAATGTTGTCGTAGGAGTGTGTTCTCACATTCCCATAAAGGGGGTGTCCTTCATTCTAGGGAACGATTTGGCCGGTGGCAAAGTGCTGGCTACTCCAGTTGTAATTCCCGTCCCTGTAGTTTCTGAGGTTCCTGATGAGCTCGCACAGAAGCATCCAGGAGTGTTTCCTGTGTGTGCGGTAACACGTGCAATGTCAAAGGTCAAATGTGACACCCATGAGGTTGTTAACTTAGATGGTGATATGACACTTAGTGACACGTTCTTTGTTGAGTTGAAAAGTGGCCCTGATGAGGGTTTTGGTAAGGTGATACCGTCTCATGAGCAGTTGGTACTAGAGCAAAACAAGGATGTCTCCTTGTCGTCCCTCTTTGAAGAGGCGGTTTTAGAGGATGAAATGGTAGATACGTCTCAAGGATACTTTGTTAGCAATGACGTGCTCATGAGAAAATGGACACCACCTAACCTGTCCAGTCTGGATGACTGGGGCAGTGTGTTTCAGATTGTTGTTCCAGCCGTGTATCGTCCTGATATACTGCATCTAGCACATGATCATGATCTTGCTGGTCACATGGGGGTCAGGAAGACTTATGACCGTGTGCTGAGACATTTTTATTGGCCTGGTTTGAAGTCAGATGTGGCACAATATTGTCGCTCGTGCCATGTGTGTCAGGTGGTTGGTAAACCAAACCAGAAGATCCCTCAGGCTCCTCTGCAGCCTATCCCTGCCGTTGGGGAACCTTTTGAGCGGATCCTCATTGACTGTGTTGGTCCCCTCCCTCGAACTAAGACAGGGAACCAGTACCTTTTGACTATTATGTGTGCAGCGACCCGTTTTCCTGAAGCCATTCCTTTACGCAAGATCACAGCCCCAGCTATATCCAAAGCTCTGGTTAGGTTTTTTTCGACTTTTGGCCTACCAAAGGTCATTCAATCAGATCAAGGGTCTAACTTCATGTCCCGTCTCTTTGCTCAGGTCCTCCAGCAGTTGTCTATCCAACATTGCCCTTCCTCTGCCTATCATCCAGAGTCCCAGGGGGCGCTGGAGAGATTTCACCAGACTATCAAAACAATGCTGCGGGCATATTGTACGGAGTTCGACAAAGACTGGGATGATGGAATCCCTTTGCTTCTGTTTGCTGCTAGGGAGGTAACCCAGGAGTCTCTTGGATTCAGCCCGGCTGAGCTGGTGTTCGGCCACACAGTGAGGGGTCCTTTGAAACTGCTGAAGGAAAAGTGGTTGGCTGACCAGACTCCTTCCTCTACTAATTTGTTGGACTATGTGTGTGACTTCAGGCTTAAGCTTAGTAGAGCATGTGAACTAGCGAAAGAGAACCTAAAGGTAGCCCAAGGAAAAATGAAGGTGTGGTATGATAGGCGGGCCCGACATAGGGTGTTCTCACCGGGAGACAAGGTGTTGGTTCTCTCGCCTATTCTTGGGTCTGCATTACAGGCTAAATAAAGTGGGCCATACTCCATTGAGCGCAAAGTTGGTGAGGTCGACTACTTGATTAAAACTCCCGACCGCAGGCGCAAGAGTAGATTATGTCACGTCAATATGTTGAAGGCGTACAATGATAGGGCTCAGATTGACGAGTCAGGGGTCAAGCCTGTGGCTGTTCTAACAGTTTCTGCATCTCCTATTGTAGCCGACTGTTCTGTGTCGAAGGAGATTTCTCAGGGCCGGTTGCCAAACACCCAGATACTAGGTGACTTGGACTCACACCTGTCGTACTTACCACTTCCTGAGCGTACGGATGTGGTGCGCCTACTTAGACAGCATACACGTTTGTTTTCTGATGTCCCTAGTCGTACTAATGTACTCGAGCATGACATTGATGTTGGTAGTGCAGGACCAATTAAGCAACATGCCTATAGGGTGAATCCGGAAAAACGAAGGATCTTGAGTAAGGAAGTAGACTATATGCTGAGACATGGCATTGCGGAGCCCAGTTCTAGTGCATGGAGCTCCCCCTGCCTGCTTGTTGATAAGCCAGACTGCACTCATCGGTTCTGTACTGATTTCCGTAAAGTTAATACAGTAACCAAGCCGGACTCGTACCCTCTGCCTCGGATGGACGACTGTATCGATCGGGTGGGTTCAGCAGCCTTTGTAAGTAAATTGGATTTGCTAAAGGGATACTGGCAGGTTCCGCTTACTCCGCGAGCACGTGAGATATCCGCTTTTGTCACACCAGAGAGTTTCTGCCAGTATACAGTGATGGTTATACTGTATAGCCTCTATAGTGTGTTTCTAATAGTTATACTGTATAGCCTCTATAGTGTGTTTCTAATAGTTATACTGTATAGTCTATAGTGTGTTTCTAATAGTTATACTGTATAGTCTATAGTGTGTTTCTAATAGTTATACTGTATAGTCTATAGTGTGTTTCTAATAGTTATACTGTATAGTCTATAGTGTGTTTCTAATAGTTATACTGTATAGTCTATAGTGTGTTTCTAATAGTTATACTGTATAGTCTATAGTGTGTTTCTAATAGATATACTGTATAGTCTATAGTGTGTTTCTAATAGTTATACTGTATAGTCTATAGTGTGTTTCTAATAGTTATACTGTATAGTCTCTATAGTGTGTTTCTAATAGTTATACTGTATAGCCTATAGTGTGTTTCTAATAGTTATACTGTATAGTCTATAGTGTGTTTCTAATAGTTATACTGTATAGTCTCTATAGTGTGTTTCTAATAGTTATACTGTATAGCCTCTATAGTGTGTTTCTAATAGTTATACTGTATAGCCTCTATAGTGTGTTTCTAATAGTTATACTGTATAGTCTATAGCAGGGGTGGGCAATTATTTTTCCCGGGGGGCCGAATGAACAACTGAAAATATGTTGGAGGGCCGGGCCAAAATTCCAAACACAATTATGCATAATATACATTTTATTTCTATATAAAAAGCAGTAAATGGCATTGTTTTGACCCCTGGTAAGAGTGTATGTTATTATTTGGCAATTAAAAGGTGTGGTTAGCTTTCAAAAATATAATTTATTCAAATAGAATTTATTTCCAAAATGATAAACAAAATGTGAAACATTAATAACAAAGGGCATGTATGAAAAAGTGCTATACAAATAAAGTTATTATTTTGAGTTTCATATACTATTGAAACAATGATTTTCTTAGCTTTCTAAAGACATCACATCATCTTATAGCCAAAATAAACAAGACATGTCACTGAACTGTGTAAAGAAAAGTGTCCCAGTAGCCTTTTTTACTTTACATGCCTATATTAAACATTTAATGTTTTCAGAACTGTGCAAAAAAAAAAAAAAAAAAAATCAAGTGACCCATTTCACTTGTTATATTTCCACATTTTAGTGTTCTTCAGCTCTTTTTTTTTTTCATTCAGTGTGATAAATCCAGTCTCTGTTGAGCTTTAACAAGTCCATCAAAGTCAGGTTGCATGTCTGAGGTGGAGATGCGAAGCACAGCTGCCAGATGTTCATCAGTGAGAGAGGATCTGTACCTGGACTTGGTAAACGTCATGACTGAGAATGTCTGTTCACATATAGGTGGATCCAAAGAGAACCAACATCTTCTGAGCATGTCTTCTCATGTTTGGAAAGTTCTCCTCCTTGAGAGCAGAGTAGAACTCTAGCAGTGATGCTGACTTAAAGTGCTCTTTCAGTAGTGAATCAGACTGCAGGTCAATGAGTTCAAGCTGAACATCAGTGGGTGCACTATCAACACTGCAGGTAAAGGGAGAGGAAACCAGCTGCATTTCATCCTCAACCTTTTTGAAATCTTGAAAACGCATTGAAAATTCATCATGCAGTGCTCCCAACATGGATGAGTACCTGTGCCGGTGATCAGCTGATGGTTTGACTTCTTTCAGGGTTTTCATGTGTTTGAGATTGTTGCTGCCTAGTTGCCTTGAAATTTATTGCAACTTTGTCATGAAGGCTTTCACATGGCTATGCATTGCATTTCATGAGCAAAAAGGCCCTTGCCCTGCAGTTGTGTGTTCAGTAGGGATGGGTACTGTTCACATTTGAACCGATACGGTACCGGTACCTGTGAATCGATACCGGTACCCAACGGTACCCTTTTTCTGTACTTTAGTCTCCAAAATTGAATCTACCTACCTCAGTTGTGAAAAAAGAAATCCAAACTTCAAATAACCACACTTTCGACCGTTTTCGGCTTGCCCCGACTGCTTTGTTGTTGAATCAAGTCAAATCCTAGGTAAGCGTATATTGTGCGTGTGAACGTTGACATGAAAGAAAAAAAAAGTTAAAAAAAAAATATATAAAAAAAAAAAAAAAAAAAAATTATTATTATCATGTAATCTTTCGCGGGCCGGTCGGCCGTACAATGCCCAGGTCTGGTCTATAGTGTGTTTCTAATAGTTATACTGTATAGTCTATAGTGTGTTTCTAATAGTTATACTGTATAGCCTCTATAGTGTGTTTCTAATAGTTATACTGTATAGCCTCTATAGTGTGTTTCTAATAGTTATACTGTATAGTCTATAGTGTGTTTCTAATAGTTATACTGTATAGTCTATAGTGTGTTTCTAATAGATATACTGTATAGCCTCTATAGTGTGTTTCTAATAGATATACTGTATAGCCTCTATAGTGTGTTTCTAATAGATATACTGTATAGCCTCTATAGTGTGTTTCTAATAGATATACTCTATAGCCTAGAGAGGAAATTAGTATCTATCTTCTTGTCTGACTCTGGAGAAGACGGCATTGTCCCACAAACGGTGGCGTGTTCCTTTAAATCCCAGTAGGCTGAGCCGCACCCAGAAAACGACAACTCGCTCATTTCGTGGTCCAGGTGATGGGATTGTGGTTGGAATCAATAGTTAGTATACTGTGTAGTTTATCCCGATTTAATAAGCAACCATAGGTGGCGCGTGCTTCCTGAGTCTGCTGCATGTTTGTCCTGTTCTATTTCCATATGAATGAGGCCCACACACTGGGAGACGGGGTCCCGCGCCACCGGAAGGACTGACCGAGCCAACTGTTATCTGTCCCGCTCCCAGCAGATAGCCACTAGTGTGTGTATGTGTGTCTGAGAATTGCTGCCATGTCAAAGAGAGAAAAGCCAAACAAATTGCCAAATATTGCTCTGTCTCAGCTATTATTGGCAGCTTAGCCGCGTGGAGAAGGAGGTGCTATGTGTACCTCAAGTGTTCAGTGCTGCTTGGCCCCGATATATTTGATTCCCTGTTTATGTAATATAATTTGTGTGTGTGTGTGTGTGCGTGCGTGCGTGCGTGTGTGTGTGTGTGTGTGTGTGTGTGTGTGTGTGTGTGTGTGTGTGTGTGTGTGTGTGTGTGTGTGTGTGTGTGTGTGTGTGTGTGTGTGTGTGTGTGTGTGTGTGTGTGTGTGTGTGTGTGTGTGTGTGTGTGTGTGTGTGTGTGTGTGTGTGTGTGTGTGTGTGTGTGTGTGTGTGTGTGTGTGTGTGTGTGTGTGTGTGTGTGTGTGTGTGTGTGTGTGTGTGTGTGTGTGTGTGTGTGTGTGTGTGTGCGTGTGTGTGTGTGAATTCCCTCTCTTGATCTTTATATGCAAAAAAGACATGACGTATGTGTGGACAGTTGTTTGTTTGTGCAGGAATCTATCAGGTGTCGTGTGTGTGTGCGTGTGTGTGTGTTAGTGCACATAATTGTCAGCCAGATGTCCACAGTTGTCTAAACGTCTCCTTCGTGGCCAGTCAGCCCACATCTACAGTATTTATTGTCTCTCTTTCTCTTCTCTCGGAGAGACTCCGACTCAGCTTCTTCCCCCAGGCCATCAGAACACTGAGCACTGATCTCTCCACACATAAGCACGCACGCACGCACGCACGCACGCACGCACACACACACACGACACCTGATAGATTCCTGCACAAACAAAGAACTGTCCAGAGAGAGAGAGAGAGAGAGAGAGGGAGAGAGAGAGAGAGATAGAGAGAGAGAGAAATCGACCCAACCACCTATTGCAATGGTTGACGACCCTTTTGTGTTAGTAGTGTCTCTATTAGTTGGTTTTAAGGATATTTTCAAAAGGGTTTGGGCGCAGATCTGGGAAATAACTAGCACATTAATAGAGTATGGTTGACAAGTTGGTTTTGTTCTCTTGCTATAGCTTTTTCTCTCAGAGAAAAGGCGAATTACAAGACAAGAGAGTTGTGTTGTGTGTAAAGGCTGCTTTAGGCCTAAGAGGAGTAGGAGGGGGAAAAAAGATGATATGAAAACCTTCAGTCCTGTTAAACATCTTCTATGACTCTGATGCTCAAGCTTGTACATTTGCTGGTTCCTGGCTGTATTTATGTACCGCTACGCTTTGCTCGCTGGGCATATGACAGCTGGGCAAACGCCAAAACACCGAACACCGAAATTAACTAGATCTCCCGAGAGACGGTATGTCATGTAATTACTGGCCACAGCCATGATGAATCAAATGCGAAAATAACTAATTGCACGTTCTAATCAAGATGTCTAATCAAGATGTCTAATCAACATGTCGCTCCTTTGAAATTCTGAGATGTTGGACCATTTCAACAATTTCGGGGCAAGTGTTAGACAAAGTTAGACAAGTGGATTTTAAGTTAATTTAGGTCATATGAAATGCTTCTAAGTAAGCAAAATTAAAGGGATTGGCTCCCGCCTACCTCCGGTCAATGGTCTCTAACTACACACCCTTAAGACCCCTACACTCTGCATCTTCTAACCGCCTCAGACCTACTCCTATCCGAGCTCCGGGACGGTCATCAAGGAGAAGCCGCCTATTCTCAGTCCTTACCCCACAATGGTGAAACGAACTTCCCACCACAGTTAGGACAGCCGAAACCCGTCCAATCTTTCGCCGTCCACTAAAGACACACTTCTTCAATCGATATCAATATATATTTTTTTTATCTAACCCTAACTAACCTTACTGTCATGCACTTGTCCTAATATACTAACCTACACTGTAGCACTCAACACTTTGATGAACATTGTTACTCACTGTTACGACCCTGGCTCATGGGCACGCAACCTATGTGCAAACCGACACCAAAACCCTGTGCTCTAACTCAAAGTGCTACTATATCAAGGAACTATTAATGTAATTGTAAACTAATGTACTAGTGTAAACCCAACGGACAAGGACTGGAGGAACCTGACAGCTCTTCCTCTAAGCACCGCCCTGCATGTGTGTTACTAGGCCTGGCTTTAAAGCTCCCAGCAGGTAACCAATAAGCACTAATTGGCTAATTGGCAGCCCTCACCTGCATGCCCCATGACACAGGAGTGATCAGGCCTGCCTGAACAGTGACACAGGAGTGATCAGGCTCCTGGTACATAACACCTCCCCCACCAAACTGGTTGCCCCAGAGGCAACCACCACACAACAACCCATAAACAAAACAAAAAAAAACAACTGTGACCCATTAGTTGTCAGGGCCACCACCACAACAGTGATAGCGGGTCGGCCCCTGTCGAACACGACCACCAACTGTGTTGTATGCTCCCTTTCAACAGGTCCCTCCACCGATACCGACCTGTCAAAAATAGACTGCAAACCAAAATCAACCTGAGAACTGCGCTCAACAGAACAGAACACAGCAAAACAAAAACCATAGATCACTGATACCACCACCGCGCCCATATCCATCCCACCTGGCACTGGCAGTCCGTGAACATCCATAGTAGGATGTACCGCCTCAGGTACAGCCCCACCGTACCTGGAACATGGCAGTACGACAGTCACAAAAACGTCTGGAACACCATCTAAAATGGCGTCACCCAAAATAACATTGTCCTGATCAAAATCAAAATGGCTGCCACTCAACAGACCAGGTCGCGAAGGCGGCTCATGCCCCACAGGACACAGGTAACTAGGTTGACCATCACACCTAGTGCATGGCAGAGAATCAGTGTGGACATGTGGATCAATGTCAGAATCATCAACTGACATACTGAGACCATCCCTGCCCACAAGTGAAACATTAGGGACAATAGAGCTACTGTGGGAAGGCTGGCAGCCTAAGTCAGGCTTAGTAGCCTCTCCAACTAGAACAGTGTCACATGAAACAACAGCACCTCTCATAGCATCCTTCCCACACTCCTCCTCCAATTCGTTCGTGGCCTCAGCCACCATACAGGCTGGGAAGACCCTGAGACACTGCTCTGCCGTACCATCTCCTGCCACATGCTTCTCCGGCACGCATGTCAACTCTGGTTTCACCACCGGGCCTAACACAAAGCCACAATCAAGAGAATCATTATGCAGAGGTAGATCCACAGTGTGCTTTCCAAAATTCTCAACAGGTACACATTTTAATTCAACAAAGAATGTGTCACTAAGTGTAATGTCCCAAGTCGAAGTGTCAACAACATCACTTTTGTCCTTTGACATTTCCCGAGCCACAGCACACACAGGAAACACTCCTGGATGTTTCTGTGCCAGCTCATTAGGGACCTCAGAAACCACAGGAATGGGAGTTACAGGAGTAGCCAACACTTTGTCACCAGCCAAATCATTCCCTAGAATGAAGGACACCCCCTTTATGGGAATGTGAGAACATACCCCCACAACAACATTGCCTGATACTAAGGGAGAATTGAACGTGACCTCATGCAAAGGTGCATCCACAAATCCACCCCCAAAGCCCCGAACAACGACACCGGAATGCAAAGAAGAGTTTTCTGAAAACGGCAAAACCCCCTCCAGAATGAGGGACTGAAAAGCACCGGTATCTCTCCAAATTGTTATAGCCTGTTTGGACTCTAGTGCATTAGTCAGGGAAACAAATCCATTCATCATAAACCTTGAGGAACCCTCGAGCTCTTTGTCCACACGTTTGATACTTCCCCCATCCCCATCTAACGTTGGCATAGGCGTTCTGCATATGGTTTCTACCAGAGCCACGGTTCTGACATTTTTCTGCTCAAGCACCGGGCACCCAGCAACGATATGACCAGGTTCTTTACAGTAGAAACAGATAATCCCTTCTGGGAATGCACCAGCAGAACCACCCCGCCTAGGAGGTGAAGTTAACTGACCAGCAGACACAGGTTTTGGGAAACGGCCCCCCTGAACAGGACGCCTATCCCTGGACTCAACACGGTAGTCCTCCAAAAACACGGACTTGTGTGTCAACACAAACTCATCAGCGAAGACAGCGGCGTCGCCTATCTTCGATACCTTACGCTCATTTAGATGTGTGGAAACAGTATCAGGAACACATCTTTTAAATTCCTCTAGGAGAATCAACTGCCTAAGCTGCTCTCTTGACTCTGCCTTCTGAGAAGTGCACCACCTGTCAAACAGGTTCTCCTTCTCCCTTCCAAATACAACATAAGACTGCCCCTCCGACCTGCGATAACCTCTAAAACGCTGACGATAGGCCTCGGGGACCAACTCATAAGCCCTCAAAATGGAAGCTTTAACCAGCTCATAATCAGCGCTTTGTTCAAGGGACAGAGCAGTGTAGGCTTTTTGTGCCCTACCAACTAAAACACATTGCAGCAGCAGTGTCCAGGCGGTATCAGGCCACTTCAATGTGGTTGCCACCCGTTCAAAAAGGGGAAAATATCTTTCCACGTCTTTCTCAAAAAATGGTGGCACCATCCTAATATTCCTGCCTACATCAAACCCGGAACGTGACTCTGGATGCAGAGCACCCGCCTGCAAGGCAGCATGCTTATATTCAAGCTCCTTCTGTGCACGCTCGTGCTCCAGCAACATTTGTTTCTCCTTAAACACACGCTCCTCACGCTCACGCTCATGCTCACGCTCCTCTTTCCTCTCTCTCTCCTTTAGCTCACACTCCTCTCTCCTCTCCTCACGCTCTCGCTCTAGCTGCCTTTCCTTAAACTCCAACTCCCTTATCCTCCACTCACCCTCCACACCAGGTAATAGCGGAGACGCGCCAGACAAAGGAGGCTCCTCCACCCTCTCCTCAAGCACCTGCTCCCTAACGAGTAACACCCTTAACGCACTCAAGGCAGACGGCTTCAAACGTTTCTCCCCTGCAGAAAGCTCTACCCTGTAGTGTACAGCAAGTTCTAGCAGTTGTTCTTTGGAAAACTTCTCTAACAAGTCATGAGACGGGCGATCAACAAAGTCCCTGATGGAAGCCATTGTCACTGAACCAGCCACCCCAAGCTACACACCCTACCTCACAGTCACGAAGAACCACTAACGAACCATGAAGACCCCCCCAACGAACCACTGAAGAACCACGAAGAACCACTGAAGAACCATGAATAACGCTAAATGCCAATAATAACAACCAGAAGGGAACGCGGTGGAAATGTGAGCTCTACGGAGCGCACCTTTCTAGGTTGCAAAACAAAATAAAAATAAAACACACCCACCCTAAATAGACGTGTCATACACGCAGGGTGTTAGGTGCTACCAGGTATGCTCACCAAACACTCAAACAAACAAAATAAATCCAACAAACAATTCCAAACAGGTGCGCCTTCTAACCTGATATGACTACATATGCTTCTATGTCTAAACTGCAGAAAAAACCGGCCCACCACATGTCTACCCTAAGAAACACTAAATCAAGCCCTACCACACTACCTGTGTTTTCTGGCCGCCCTAATCTACCTACCCTTAAACTAATGCCCTGTAGACCTAACCATCTTCAACCACACCTGCTACCAGTCAAAGATCATACTTGACCATCCACCCGTCCAGTACATGATACGGTACCAGACAAGCAGATGGTGCTAATCCCTTCCCTGACTGCCCCAGGAGTACGTGGTGCACAGGACGCTAACCAACAACCAGAAAATAATGTCCCTATCTACATGTGGTGCCCACTAAACTATATATTTTAACAGCATAAGTAGTCACATCAAATTACAAACAAATACGGCATACTCACCTGTTTGATGAAATGGCTCAGCCCCCACGTTACACCATATGTAACGAACACCACCCAAACCATAATACCATGACACCCCGTGTAACAAAAAAAAAAAAAAAAAAAAAAAATCTAGGGGTAAATATCCCGGACGAGCGCCCAACTGTTACGACCCTGGCTCATGGGCACGCAACCTATGTGCAAACCGACACCAAAACCCTGTGCTCTAACTCAAAGTGCTACTATATCAAGGAACTATTAATGTAATTGTAAACTAATGTACTAGTGTAAACCCAACGGACAAGGACTGGAGGAACCTGACAGCTCTTCCTCTAAGCACCGCCCTGCATGTGTGTTACTAGGCCTGGCTTTAAAGCTCCCAGCAGGTAACCAATCAGCCCTAATTGGCTAATTGGCAGCCCTCACCTGCATGCCCCGTGACACAGGAGTGATCAGGCCTGCCTGAACAGTGACACAGGAGTGATCAGGCTCCTGGTACATAACACTCAGCTTATAGAGTTGTGCCCTTCCTGATGACTTGTCGTACAAAACTTGTTAGTCACTTTGGATAAAAGTGTCAGCTAAATGACAATGTATGTTAAATTACATGACATACTGTCGCCCCAGGTGAGCTCTGATTGAATGAAAACTTTATTAACATATTGCAGAATGGGTTCAATACAGTACGGCTCAATACAAACAACTGCTAAGAGGATGCAGACCAGAGAAAGACTTTCGTCTTGTTTACATCAGGGTCCTCCATTTTCAATTCATCAAGACATTTATGACATACAGTCATACACAACATACAAATATACAGTACTGTCTAAGAAAAAGAGATCATAAAAAAATATACAACCAAAGGGAAAGAAACTGTACATGGCATTTACCGGGTGCCAGTTTCTAATTGCAGCCACCCGTAGGTGCTCTTTGAGAGCGGTTTTGAAGGAGGGTTAGGATTCACATTCCTTTACAGCTGTGGGTAGGGAGTTCCACATTGTTGTGGCATAATTGCTAAACGTGTTTAGTCCCTTGTTTGAGCCGAATCTGGGTTTAACATGATTTGTGGAGCTCCCTCTGGTGTTGTAATCGTGGTATTCACTGACCTTTGGGAAGTATTTCGACATGTACATGGGTATCTTAGTGGTGTAGACCAGGCCCATTGCAAGTTGCTGTACTCTGTCGTCTACTCTAAGCCATCCTAGGTTGTCAAAGTGGGCAGGGGTGAGGTGGGTTCTAGGAGTAAGGCCAAGCAGTAACCTCATTTCAGTCTATGTCAATTTGCCCTGGCTGTGATGTGTAGCAGACAAAGCATAGTGTACAGCGTGTGTACAACATGTACATGTGTGAGAGTGGCTCCCAATGCCAAGTGGTTTAATAAAAGGATTTGCGTTTTGGTCATTTAAGCCTGTTTCTGTCTCTGTTGATCCTGTCACATTATGGAATTGGTCAAAACATCAGAGTTGATTAACTAGTTGATGACTAGTTGAATAAGATGGAGAGGACCCCAAGAAGAGATGGAGAGAAAACCACAGTATGACCTGGCCCTCCTCTCCGTAGCTCCTCTCTCCTGTAGCACCACAGTATGGCCTGGCCCTCCTCTCCGTAGCTCCTCTCTCCTGTAGCACCACAGTATGACCTGGCCCTCCTCTCCGTAGCTCCTCTCTCCTGTAGCACCACAGTATGACCTGGCCCTCCTCTCCTCTCTCCTCTCTCCTGTAGCACCACAGTATGACCTGGCCCTCCTCTCCGTAGCTCTTCTCTCCTACAGCACCACAGTATGACCTGGCCCTCCTCTCCGTAGCTCTTCTCTCCTGTAGCACCACAGTATGACCTGGCCCTCCTCTCCGTAGCTCCTCTCTCCTATAGACCACAGTATGACCTGGCCCTCCTCTCCGTAGCTCCTCTCTCCTGTAGCACCACAGTATGACCTGGCCCTCCTCTCCATAGCTCCTCTCTCCTGTAGCACCACAGTATGACCTGGCCCTCCTCTCCGTAGCTCCTCTCTCCTACAGCACCACAGTATGACCTGGCCCTCCTCTCCGTAGCTCCTCTCTCCTACAGCACCACAGTATGACCTGGCCCTCCTCTCTCCGTAGCTCTTCTCTCCTGTAGCACCACAGTATGACCTGGCCCTCCTCTCCGTAGCTCTTCTCTCCTGTAGCACCACAGTATGACCTGGCCCTCCTCTCCTCTCTCCTCTCTCCTGTAGCACCACAGTATGACCTGGCCCTCCTCTCCGTAGCTCCTCTCTCCTGTAGCACCACAGTATGACCTGGCCCTCCTCTCCGTAGCTCCTCTCTCCTACAGCACCACAGTATGACCTGGCCCTCCTCTCCGTAGCTCCTCTCTCCTGTAGCACCACAGTATGACCTGGCCCTCCTCTCCGTAGCTCCTCTCTCCTGTAGCACCACAGTATGACCTGGCCCTCCTCTCCGTAGCTCCTCTCTCCTACAGCACCACAGTATGACCTGGCCCTCCTCTCCGTAGCTCCTCTCTCCTACAGCACCACAGTATGACCTGGCCCTCCTCTCCGTAGCTCCTCTCTCCTGTAGCACCACAGTATGACCTGGCCCTCCTCTCCGTAGCTCCTCTCTCCTGTAGCACCACAGTATGACCTGGCCCTCCTCTCCGTAGCTCCTCTCTCCTGTAGCACCACAGTATGACCTGGCCCTCCTCTCCGTAGCTCCTCTCTCCTGTAGCACCACAGTATGACCTGGCCCTCCTCTCCTCTCTCCTCTCTCCTACAGCACCACAGTATGACCTGGCCCTCCTCTCCGTAGCTCCTCTCTCCTGTAGCACCACAGTATGACCTGGCCCTCCTCTCCGTAGCTCCTCTCTCCTACAGCACCACAGTATGACCTGGCCCTCCTCTCCCTAGCTCCTCTCTCCTGTAGCACCACAGTATGACCTGGCCCTCCTCTCCTCTCTCCTCTCTCCTGTAGCACCACAGTATGACCTGGCCCTCCTTGAACGCAGCGAACCTGGCGCTGCTCTGATGGCTGCCTCTCTGATCGCTCCGACGAGACTGTGCTTTATTTTGTTAATTTTTATAGTATTAGGAGTTTTATTTGCACCAACTGTTGGTGCATTATATGTGTATGACCGTCAGTCAATCATTGACATTGGATTAAGAAAAACTTACCGTTTGGATTGCTCTCTGGATCGGATCGCTGAACAGCAGAAATGGCCCACCGAGATCCTTTGTTATGCCGGCCATGGACAAGACCACCAAAAGCGGCCGCGAAGACGAGGAAAAAGGTCTGGGATCCGAAACAGGCTGAGATCCAGACGACACCGTACACCACTTCCCAGTATATTGCTAGCCAATGTACAATCAATAGACAATAAACTGGATGACATCCGAGCAAGGATTCAATATCAAAGAGACGTTAGGGACTGCAATGTCCTTTGCTTCACCGAAACATGGCTAACACCGGAGGTTCCAGATCACGCGATTCAACCAGCGGATCATTTCTTTATCCATAGGAAGGATCGGACACAATCAGAGTCCGGTAAACAACGTGGTGGAGGTATTGCCTTCATGTTTAACAAAAATTGGAGTGATCCAACGAATGTGAAGGAATTATCCAATCACTGCTCCCCAGAACTGGAATATATAACCATCAAGTGTCGTCCTTTCTTCCTCCCGAGGGAGTTAACGGCGATCATCCTGGTCGGAGTGTATATTCCACCGCAAGCCAACAACAACGCCGCGCTCTCCAGACTACACGACGAGGTAAACAATATACAAGCGACGAACGTTAACGCCGCCATTTTAGTACTGGGAGATTTCAATAGCGCCAATCTGAGAAAGGTATTGCCTGATTTCTACCAGCATGTGACTTGCAACACCAGAGGCGGTAACATCCTAGATCACTGTTACACGCAATTTAAAGGTGGCTACAAGGCTCATTCTGATAGTGGCTTTGGCAAGTCAGATCACGCATCCATTTTCCTTACACCAAAGTACAGACAAAGAATTAAAAGTACTCCCGTAGTCTCGCGAGAGGTGCAGAAATGGGATGTGACGTCAGAGGATACACTAGTGTCAGTGTTTCACAACACAGACTGGATTGTATTCCGCGACACAGATAACATTAATGCCTACACGGAGACAGTGCTGGACTATGTCTGTACTAGGGTGAAAGAAACAATCCCCACTACCAAAATGAAAGTTTACCCAAATCAAAAACCCTGGGTAGACAAATCCGTCCGTGAAGCTCTGAGAGAGCGCACCAAAGCATACAATGACGGCCTAGTGGCAGGCAACATGAACGACCACAAGGTGGCGCAACACAACGTAAGGAGGACAGTGTCAGAGGCCAAACGGCGCTACAGGGATAAAATTGAACTCCAGTTTGAACAAGCTGACTCTAGAGCTATGTGGCAGGGGCTCAAAACGATGACAGACTACAAAGGCGCCTCCCTCAAACTGAACAGTGACATCTCCTTAGCAAACGACCTCAATACCTTCTATGCGAGGTTTGATGCTGGTAATAACAACACCAGCTCACAAGCCTCGGCAATGGGGGGGGGGGGGTCGGCTGCTGATGGAGGCGCAGTGTTCAGGGTAACAGAGCATGAGGTGAGGCGGACCTTTAAAAAAGTGAATATCAGGAAGGCAGCAGGTCCGGACGGCATCCCCGGCCGCGTCCTAAAAGTCTGTGCCGACCAACTGGCCCCAGTATTCACTGACATATTTAACCTGTCCTTAGAACAGGCTGTCATCCCCACCTGCCTGAAGAAGTCCACTATTATCCCTGTACCCAAAAAATCCAAGCCTGCTTGCCTCAACGACTACCGCCCTGTAGCTCTCACCTCCATAGCCATGAAGTGCTTTGAGAAGCTAGTAAAGGGCTACATCTGCTCCTCCCTCCCCATCAACATGGACCCCCTGCAATTTGCATACCGCCCCAACAGGTCCACGGAGGACGCCATATCCCATGTGCTGCACACAGCAGCATCACACCTGGACAAGAGGCAGGGGAACTATGTGAGAATGCTATTCATCGACTACAGCTCGGCATTCAATACCATAGTCCCCTCCATACTCATAGCCAAGCTCAGGGACCTGGGCTTGGGCTATGACCTCTGCCAGTGGGTCTTGGACTTCCTGACTGGCAGACCCCAGGTGGTGAGAGCAGGCAACTGCACCTCCTCATCCATCACCCTCAACATAGGGGCCCCCCAGGGCTGTGTTCTGAGTCCCCTCCTCTACTCCCTGTACACACACGACTGTGTGGCTCAGCGGAGTAGCAATACAATCGTCAAATTTGCTGACGACACAGTGGTGGTGGGCCTGATCTCTGCCAACGACGAGAGGGCCTACCTGGAAGAGGTCAAGGTCCTGGCGGGATGGTGCCAGGAAAACAGCCTCTCCCTGAACGTCAGCAAAACAAAGGAGATGATTGTGGACTTCAGGAGGTCGGGGGTCAAGGACTACAGCCCCCTCAGCATCGACGGGGCACCGGTTGAGAGAGTCAACAGCTTCAAGTACCTCGGAGCCCACATATCCGAGGACTTGAAATGGACCATACACATTAACAGTGTGGTGAAGAAGGCACGACAACGCCTCTACTTCCTCAGGCGCCTAAGGAAGTTCCAAGTCAGCCAGAAGATCCTTAAGAACTTCTACTCATGTACAATAGAGAGCATCTTGACCGGCAACATCACCTCCTGGTTTGGGAATAGCACTGCAAAAGACCAAAGCAGACTACAAAGAGTGACACGTTCAGCCGAACGCACAATTGGAGGGGGGCTCCCCACCCTCCAGAACATTTACTACAAGCGTTGCAAGGGGAAGGCTAAGAGAATTATTAAGGACTCGAGCCACCCGAACAACTGCCTCTTTGAACTGCTGCCGTCAGGCAAGCGATACAGGAGTCTCAAGGCGAGCACAGAAAGACTCAGAAGTAGCTTCTATCCCCAGGCCATCAGGCTGCTAAACGAACAATGAATGAACACTACACAACAACAACCACCAAACACACATAGCACACACATCCACACGCACACACTCACTTTAAACAAACACACTGTAGCACCCACTACACACACTTTATAGCACACACCCACTTTAAACAAACACACTGTAGCACCCACTCCCCACACTTTATATTTATGGATGAAGGATTGCACTACAACTCGTACACCTTACTGTAAATTGTACCTAAAATTGTACCTCATCCCATTTCTGCTTTGCACTAGATAGTACTGTACATTAGTACACTGCATAGTTGTGTATTGTATATTATATGGTAACTCAGAACATTGTACATATGTCTATACCGAACAACTGTGACCTCATTTTCTTCTTCTAAATTCATGCTATATTATGTTATTATGTTATTTGATACTATCTTGTCTAGCACAGTCTCTGGAGCGTAACAGTAAGAAGCATTTTGTATGAAAGTATTCTGTACTTCTGTATGACAACTATTAAAGAACTTGAACTTGAACTCCTCTCTGTAGCTCCTCTCTCCTGTAGCACCACAGTATGACCTGGCCCTCCTCTCCTCTCTCCTCTCTCCTGTAGCACCACAGTATGACCTGGCCCTCCTCTCCGTAGCTCCTCTCTCCTGTAGCACCACAGTATGACCTGGCCCTCCTCTCCGTAGCTCCTCTCTCCTGTAGCACCACAGTATGACCTGGCCCTCCTCTCCGTAGCTCCTCTCTCCTGTAGCACCACAGTATGACCTGGCCCTCCTCTCCGTAGCTCCTCTCTCCTGTAGCACCACAGTATGACCTGGCCCTCCTCTCCGTAGCTCCTCTCTCCTGTAGCACCACAGTATGACCTGGCCCTCCTCTCCGTAGCTCCTCTCTCCTGTAGCACCACAGTATGACCTGGCCCTCCTCTCCGTAGCTCCTCTCTCCTGTAGCACCACAGTATGACCTGGCCCTCCTCTCCGTAGCTCCTCTCTCCTGTAGCACCACAGTATGACCTGGCCCTCCTCTCCGTAGCTCCTCTCTCCTGTAGCACCACAGTATGACCTGGTCCTCCTCTCCGTAGCTCCTCTCTCCTGTAGCACCACAGTATGACCTGGCCCTCCTCTCCGTAGCTCCTCTCTCCTGTAGCACTCACTATAGCACTATAACCCTAACCCTAACCATATAGCACTCTCTGGAAACATGATTCATACACGTCTGCAAGGTCATGGGTTTGTGTTTCCTCTTCGCTAGCTGACAGACAGAGGAAGGAGGCTTCTATCCCACTGTGTGTGTGTGTATGTGTGTGTGTGTGTGTCTCTGTGTGTGTCTGTGTGTGTGTGTGTGTGTGTGTGTGTGCGTGTGCTCCTAGCCCACTAGTGAATACATGTGTGTGTGTGTGTGTGTGTGTGTGTGTGTGTGTGTGTGTGTGTGTGCTCCTAGCCCACTAGTGAGTACAGTATGAACCTTCGTGCCCCTCGTCAGGGCCTTCAAATCTGATAATGGCAATATTCACTTAATAGAAATGAGAAATGTTTGCTGGCATTTTTAATAGATTCATTCACATGTTTCTCAGGGCGAACATATAAAGCTATTCCATTTCCATGTTGGCCTTGGTCATCTATGTTCTGCCTGCACAAAACAAAGAGATGGAGTAGAGAGTGACCCGAGAGTGGTTCTCTAATGGAGCCTAATGGATTCATCTGTTGACCATTAAACACATCTCTCTCCCCTTTTACCGTCATTTGCTTCATTCACTCTGCTTCACATTTCTCGTTGAAGAAAGACGACACACACACACCAGCGCAGACGAGTGGGAAAACACTCAATAATGTTATATAATTGTTTTGGCATACATTTTGTCTAGATAAACTTTAGGTTAGTTGTAACGTTAGTTTAGGTTCGTGTTAACGTTAGATAATGTACAAAATAAACGTATTTCCGGTGCTTTAGACGTCGCTCTTTTATTTTGAAACCCCCCGACCGGAAGTAAAAATGATGCCTCGTTATCTGCTTTAGTGTCCGCCCGGTTCTGTGTTTGTTGGTTTCCGTTAGCTAGCAGCATATCAACAACAGCCATTGGAATACTGTTTTCTAAATTGTGGAGGCTTTTAATCGTCAAGGTAAGAGGATTTGAAGGCATGGTATCCATAAACTTCAATCGGTTCAGATCCTTTGAATGAAATGAGAATGTAAACAAACACTGCATGGCGTCACATTAGAAAGTAGCACTGCGTTGCGTGAAATCACTGACTGAGCCCAGAGAGGAGTGGTTCGGCAACAAAAAAATTCCGAGTATATTTGCTTAGAAAACGTAATTGTCGAATTCAATTATTTTTTACTTCTCCACGTGGTAAATACACAGGTCACAACATGTTTACAGGAACGTTTTGGAGTTGTATTTGGAGTGTATTTCGTGACTGTAGGGGACTGTAGGGAACTTCAGGGTAAAGGACTGCCCCACTTCCAGTGATGAAGCTAAGCTACGCTAACGGTGCAGGCGTTCCCTAAGCCTACTGCACGCACAGAGAAGAAAAGGGTATGTATCTTCTTGTCTAACTCCAGGGAAGATGGCAAATAAGCGAATTTCCCAAAATGTTGGCGTTTTCCTTTAAGGACTACTCTCATTAATTTGTTTTGAGCTGTCTGAAGTTTGTTTTTCAGGACCTGTGGAGTGCCACTGAACCAGGAGGTGGCAGCATAGTCAAAGTGACTTTGTACTAATGCGCCGCTAGCATTTTAAGTGTTGCCTGGTCCAGTAGTTCCCCTTGTCTAGCTAGGAATTTCGTTTTGTGGCAGATTTTAGTGTGGGCATTTTTAGCCATGGCCTCTCCTGTAAGATGTTTGTCAAGTATGCAGCCTAGATATACTACAGAATCCTTGTTTGTTATTTGCTTCTCACCTACTCTTACCTTCATTTCAATTTCTTTACCAAGCCGTTTCTTTGATCCGAACAGGATGGCCTCTGTTTTTCCTAGATGAAGAGATCGTTTGTTATCTGACAGCCATGTCTGCACATTTGATAGCTCCTCACTAAGGGTCCTCTCCACTACTGCCAAGTCCTTATGGGAGACCAGAATGGCTGAGTCATCCGCATAAAGAAAGAGGTCTGATGAACAGGCATTCTTCATATCATTTATGTAAATGAGAAAGAAGAGAGGCCCCAGGACACTGCCTTGCGGCACCCCACTACCACACTACAGAAGGTTAACCTTTCACTACCACACTACAGAAGGTTAACTTGTCACTACCACACTACATAAGGTTAACCTGTCACTACCACACTACAGAAGGTTAACCTGTCACTACCACACTACAGAAGGTTAACCTTTCACTACCACACTACAGAAGGTTAACCTGTCACTACCACACTACAGAAGGTTAACCTTTCACTACCACACTACAGAAGGTTAACCTGTCACTACCACACTACAGAAGGTTAACCTTTCACTACCACACTACAGAAGGTTAAACTTTCACTACCACACTACAGAAGGTTAACCTTTCACTACCACACTACAGAAGGTTAACCTTTCACTACAACACTACAGAAGGTTAACCTGTCACTACCACACTACAGAAGGTTAACTTGTCACTACCACACTACAGACGGTTAACCTTTCACTACCACACTACAGAAGGTTAACCTGTCACTACCACACTACAGAAGGTTAACCTTTCACTACCACACTACAGAAGGTTAACCTTTCACTACCACACTACAGAAGGTTAACCTTTCACTACCACACTACAGAAGGTTAACCTTTCACTACCACACTACAGTAGGTTAACCTTTCACTACCACACTACAGAAGGTTAACCTGTCACTACCACACTACAGAAGGTTAACCTTTCACTACCACACTACAGAAGGTTAACCTTTCACTACCACACTACAGAAGGTTAACCTTTCACTACCACACTACAGAAGGTTAACCTTTCACTACCACACTACAGACGGTTAACCTTTCACTACCACACTACAGAAGGTTAACCTTTCACTACCACACTACAGAAGGTTAACCTTTCACTACCACACTACAGAAGGTTAACCTTTCACTACCACACTACAGAAGGTTAACCTTTCACTACCACACTACAGAAGGTTAACCTTTCACTACCACACTACAGAAGGTTAACCTTTCACTACCACACTACAGAAGGTTAACCTTTCACTACCACACTACAGAAGGTTAACCTTTCACTACCACACTACAGAAGGTTAACCTTTCACTACCACACTACAGAAGGTTAACCTTTCACTACCACACTACAGACGGTTAACCTTTCACTACCACACTACAGAAGGTTAACCTTTCACTACCACACTACAGAAGGTTAACCTTTCACTACCACACTACAGAAGGTTAACCTTTCACTACCACACTACAGAAGGTTAACCTTTCACTACCACACTACAGAAGGTTAACTTTTCACTACCACACTACAGAAGGTTAACCTTTCACTACCACACTACAGAAGGTTACTGTCTGACTGTCTCCTCTCTCCCTGGTTACTGTCTGACTGTACTGTCTGACTGTACACTGTCCTTAACAATTGTGTGTATTGAGCCGTACTGTACTGTACCCATTCTGCAATCTGTTAATTAAAGTTTTCAATCAATCAATCAATCAATCAATCAATCAATCCAACCCCCTCCAGCACACAGCTGACGGGTGTAATCAAGTTTGTGTAATCATGTTGAGACTAGAGTTGAGAATATGAACAATATTTAGTGCAATATTGTTGCAAGTGCTCTCCTCATTATTATTCTTTCTGGTATCCTTATTCTAACCCGTTCTATCCTTATTCTCTGGCCTCATGAGGCCATCGTAAAAAATAATGTGAAGAAGAGACTGACTGAAATAAATCCACCCCTCTTGTCTCGCCCTCGAGACTCTGGAGACAGAGTAGTTCTTCTGTAATGTTCATATAGAAATCAATAGAGAGGCCTTGCTCAGAATGTTTATATAGTTCAACATTCAGGACAAGGCCTCTATTCCTCACATAAAAATAAGCAACTGAGTTCGGTTGGATACATCAGTGCTTTCATCGCAGGCTAGGGAAAAGAAATAATCTAAATCGGCCTCCCTGCTACACTCACTTGTCTCTTGATTTGAAATGTTCAAGCTCCTGCTTGTTTTCAGAGCAAATGTTATCCACCATCTCCTGTAGTAATAATAATAATAATAATAATAATAATAATAATAATAATAATAATAATAATAATAATAATAATAATAATAATAATAATAATAATATAATAATAACTTTATTTATATAGCACTTTTCATACAAGATGCAGCCCTAAGTGCTTCACATTACATGATAAAAGAAAGATGAAACAATTAATAATAACGGATTAAAAAAAAGAACATAAAGTAAACCACACAGTCTAAAATCACAAGCAAAGAAAATGGATAAAATCGATGATTAAATAAATAAGATTAATAAAAAGAGTTGCTAATTAAAAGCAATATTAAAAAGGTATGTTTTCAACTGTCGTTTAAAAATGTCCACTGAGCCAGCCTCTCTAATCTTTTTTGGGATTGTGTTCCACAGCTGTGGTGCATAGAATTTAAAAGCAGTTGCCCCAATTTTCCTTTGGGGCACCCCAGGAACAATTAAAAGACCAGCTGTGGAGGACCTTAGGGCTCGTGAGGGGACATAAAAAGACAGGCGATCAGAAATGTAGGAGGGTGCTAAATTGTTAAGAGCTTTAAAAACAAGTAGAAGGACTTTAAAATCAATTATTCTAAAAGATACAGGGAGCCAATGCAACGCAGCTAAACCTGGAGTAATATGCTCTCTCTTCCTTGTCTTCGTTAAGTCTTTTGTACACAGTCTGTATACTGCAACGGTCTCTTGGCAAATGAGACAAACACAACTCTTTGGCTTTCACTGAAAAAGTATTCATCTTTCCCTGTTCCAAGGGGGAAACCTGATTACATGTAAATGTAATTGTCAGTATGATCAATACATGCTGAGCAAGAGCAGCTTGAGGGATCTTCCTTTTTCAAACTAGCTTTTCTAAACGTCTTCATTGGAACTAGTTGGATGTGTGATTATTCATTTGGAAAAATCAATGTTCATCCAAAAACAACAACCACAAAAAAACGAGTGTGTGGAAAATTATTGATTGACTTTCACTCTTGATAAAAGAAAACGACTCGTACCGCAGCACTCTTAAGTCTTGATCGTACGATTCGTACCGATAAAGAAATCCAAGATGAAAGAAAATTGGTAAAGAAACGCATATATGCATGAGGCCCACTGTCTTTAACTAAACAGATACAGATGTTTTGTCTGTAAGTTTAACAATGGCCACTTTTCTGGGTGTCAATTAAGTGGTTAACTAAACACATACAGATGTGTTGCTGGTGCGTCAGAAAGCAAACACGCAATGTATTAATAACAACACAACTTGTGTCATCTGTGTGTGTTTAGTTAAGGACTGCTTTTTGAGAGTGTATGAGGTTGGGAAATTATACTTGTGGCGTGGGGATGGCTGCTTGTGATCAGCCACACCTGCCCTGGTTCAAGCTAATCAGACCTGGGATCAGCCACACACCTGTCCTGGGTCAAGCTACACAGACCTGGGATCAGCCACACACCTGTCCTGGGTCAAGCTAAACAGACCTGGGATCAGCCACACACCTGTCCTGGGTCAAGCTAAACAGACCTGGGATCAGCCACACCTGCCCTGGGTCAAGCTACACAGACCTGGGATCAGCCACACACCTGTCCTGGGTCAAGCTAATCAGACCTGGGATCAGCCACACCTGTCCTGGGTCAAGCTACACAGACCTGGGATCAGCTACACACCTGTCCTGGTTCAAGCTAAACAGACCTGGGATCAGCCACACCTGCCCTGGGTCAAGCTAATCAGACCTGGGATCAGCCACACACCTGTCCTGGGTCAAGCTAATCAGACCTGGGATCAGCCACACACCTGTCCTGGGTCAAGCTACACAGACCTGGGATCAGCCACACACCTGTCCTGGGTCAAGCTACACAGACCTGGGATCAGCCACACACCTGTCCTGGGTCAAGCTACACAGACCTGGGATCAGCTACACACCTGTCCTGGGTCAAGCTAATCAGACCTGGGATCAGCCACACCTGTCCTGAGTCAAGCTAATCAGACCTGGGATCAGCCACACACCTGTCCTGGGTCAAGCTAATCAGACCTGGGATCAGCTACACACCTGTCCTGGTTCAAGCTAAACAGACCTGGGATCAGCTACACACCTGTCCTGGTTCAAGCTACACAGACCTGGGATCAGCTACACACCTGTCCTGGGTCAAGCTAATCAGACCTGGGATCAGCCACACACCTGTCCTGGGTCAAGCTACACAGACCTGGGATCAGCCACACACCTGTCCTGGGTCAAGCTACACAGACCTGGGATCAGCTACACACCTGTCCTGGGTCAAGCTACACAGACCTGGGATCAGCCACACACCTGTCCTGGGTCAAGCTACACAGACCTGGGATCAGCCACACCTGTCCTGAGTCAAGCTAATCAGACCTGGGATCAGCTACACACCTGTCCTGGGTCAAGCTACACAGACCTGGGATCAGCTACACACCTGTCCTGGGTCAAGCTACACAGACCTGGGATCAGCTACACACCTGTCCTGGGTCAAGCTACACAGACCTGGGATCAGCTACACACCTGTCCTGGGTCAAGCTACACAGACCTGGGATCAGCTACACACCTGTCCTGGGTCAAGCTACACAGACCTGGGATCAGCTACACACCTGTCCTGGGTCAAGCTACACAGACCTGGGATCAGCTACACACCTGTCCTGGGTCAAGCTACACAGACCTGGGATCAGCCACACACCTGTCCTGGGTAGAGATGTTCCGATACCATTTTTTCCTTTCCGATCCGATTCCGATACCTAAGCTTTGGGTATCGGCCGATACCGATACTGATCCGATACCAAGTGCAATGAGTGCATACATAAAAAAAAAATTATAATAATGATATTATAAAACTTAAATTTTTTTAATTTTTTATAGCTACAGATACTGTTTTATATATACTGTTTTCTCTGGTCTGCATCCCCTTAACAATTGTGTGTATTTAGCTGTACTGTATTGTACCCATTCTGCAATCTGTTAATCAATCAATCAATCAATCAATCAATTAATCAATCAATCAGACGTTTATTTAAATGCTGCCAGGCCTCAGAACCACACAGTGGACATTCTGACTCCCACCTCATTCTGAATGACTAAACACTGCAACGCTCACTTGCTGACCTCAGGACAGGCGTCACACAGACTCAGCAGAACAGCCACCATGCTGACCTCAGAACAGCAGAACAGCCACCATGCTGACCTCAGAACAGCAGAACAGCCACCATGCTGACCTCAGAACAGCAGAACAGCCACCATGCTGACCTCAGAACAGCAGAACAGCCACCATGCTGACCTCAGAACAGCAGAATAGCCACCATGCTGACCTCAGAACAGCAGAACAGCCACCATGCTGACCTCAGAACAGCAGAACAGCCACCATGCTGACCTCAGAACAGCAGAACAGCCACCATGCTGACCTCAGAACAGCAGAACAGCCACCATGCTGACCTCAGAACAGCAGAACAGCCACCATGCTGACCTCAGAACAGCAGAACAGCCACCATGCTGACCTCAGAACAGCAGAACAGCCACCTTGCTGACCTCAGAACAGCAGAACAGCCACCATGCTGACCTCAGAACAGCAGAACAGCCACCATGCTGACCTCAGAACAGCAGAACAGCCACCATGCTGACCTCAGAACAGCAGAACAGCCACCATGCTGATCTCAGAACAGCAGAACAGCCACCATGCTGACCTCAGAACAGCAGAACAGCCACCATGCTGACCTCAGAACAGCAGAACAGCCACCATGCTGACCTCAGAACAGCCACCATGCTGACCTCAGAACAGCAGAACAGCCACCTTGCGGACCTCAGAACAGCAGAACAGCCACCTTGCTGACCTCAGAACAGCAGAACAGCCACCATGCTGACCTCAGAACAGCAGAACAGCCACCATGCTGACCTCAGAACAGCAGAACAGCCACCATGCTGACCTCAGAACAGCAGAACAGCCAACAGACTCTGTTTAACACTTTCTATGCCACGAGGTGGCGCCAGAGTTAGCGTTTGAATGCCACCATCGGCGCCAATGTTATCGTTAATATCGCCTAATCTATGTTTTAAATTATGGCTATGTGTCTAATCTGCCCGTCGCTTATCAAAGAACACTTTTCCAGTCAGTGCTGTCAAGGCAGATTGTTTTTTTATCGCTTAATTCCGTTTGAGAGCATTTTGAAAAGCACCCGTTTTGAGGTAAAAAACAGTCCATTCTGGGCATTCTATGATAATCGTCTTTTACTGGAATATTCCAGAACGTTGATATTTGTCGGCCTATTTATGAATCGATTTCAAATTAACGCTAGATGATCAATATTATACATAATCGCCGTGTTCATTTCCTCTTGGATTTTTCAGTAAAACCGATAGAGCCCATTTCACAAAACAGCCTATATCTTCATCAAAATGAGTCTGATTATCCTAACACTGATAACATAGATTCCTTACCTGACATCAGATGGTATCCAACTGGTATATTCCAATTCCTGATCACCATTCGAAAAAATCGATAAGTGTATAGATCCAACGTGTGTACAGTAGAACACATGATTCCGCGGGGCTGAGAGGCTCCAGAATGAACTCTGGTACTCCGGCTGCATGGGTGGACTGGAAAATGTGGAGTACAGGATTTTTTTCCCCATCCATTTTCATTGAGTCCATTCCAAAATCCCTTATGTCATCTGGGAGACGATAGGGGGCGCTTTTTTCCACATCTGATCGCCGGCGGCACTCGGGTATACTAGGGTAGGCTCGCGTGATGCAATATGATTTCAGATCCCAAAAAAAAAAAAAAAAAAATCTCGTGAGTGGCTTTCAACGAGATATTAATAATTCCGAGAAAACTCGTGAGTGGCATAGAAAGTGTCCGCTGACATCTGCAGATTCTTGAAGACTGTCGCTGTACATTAAACTAATTTTATTTTTATTTTTTTTACTTACATTTTATTTGCAAATGTTTTGACTCACAAACATCCACATCAACAACATTACGACATTACAATTGACAGACAAAATTATAAGAAAATAACATCTAAATCATTAAAAAAGGACATAAATAATAAATAAAAGTAAACATATTGTGGCATGGGGTCATCGGTACATTGAGTATTTACATTAAACTCATTT
>NC_140172.1:15364378-15398210 GCF_963971535.1 Notolepis coatsorum | reverse complement strand
ATTTTTTACAGTGTAGTCTTGCGATCAATCAAAACTTATTTACATGATATACCTCACATTCACCCTCCATTCACATCCTGGTGTTCTCCTGGTGTTCTCCATTAGGCCTGTAGGTGGAGCTATGACAGCCCACGTACAGTACACACACCGATGGTGTGTGATGTGTCCAAAAATGAATGGGCAAATGTGAGTGAAATGGTCGCACTGTATGCAGCTGTTTGTCTGCATTGCATCCCCCCCCCCCCCCCCCCCCCAACTCAGATTTAGGGTTGATACAACCATCATAATAATATTGTTAATAATAACGATAATGATGTAATAATGTAAAAATTATCATTAAAAATACCTGATTATGAGAAAAAATATTTACGATGCATGGAATATTGTTGAGGCACACTAGTTACAACTATATTTCAAACAGGCACTCCATGTCAAAAAGGTTGCTGACCCCTGGTCTAGAAGAAGCCTTTACAACCAAAATGTTAAAATATCAACTGTTAGACCATACCATATCACAACTCGGATACAACTGTAAACTTTTAGTCTTCATATTTAGAAGTCTGGGTCATGTCCATAAGTTGGGTGTTAGAGGCCTTCAGATGGCCGGTCTTCCGAAGAGAAGAGCCAAACAATTAGCAAGATATTGCTCAGTGTCAGCAATTATTGGCAGCCGGGCAATTTGGAGAAGACGCTGCTATCTGTACCCATGAGCTGTGTGTAGATTTGTCAGGTTCATCATCCATGTGTGTGTGTGTAACTTTGGTTGCCATTGTCAATTTGGGCACGAATGTACTGTATCAGAATAACCCACAATGTACAAGTGCACTGATAATATTTGTGTCCTTTAAACATTGTCTTTATGTGGACATAAATAAAGATTCTAAATGTGTGTGTGTGTGTGTGTGTCTGTGTCTGTGTCTGTGTGTGTGTGTGTGTGTGTGTGTGTGTGTGTGTGTGTGTGTGTGTGTGTGTGTGTGTGTGTGTGTGTGTGTGTGTGTGTGTGTGTGTGTGTGTGTGTGTCTGTGTGTGTGTGTGTGTGTGTGTCTGTGTGTGTGTCTGTGTGTCTGTGTGTCTGTGTGTGTGTGTGTGTGTGTGTGTGTGTGTGTGTGTGCACTAAATGTTTAAGTGTTCTCACCTCTGCTTTGTGGAGCAGACTTAACGCTGTGTTTCAGCTGACTGATATTAACACCATCTGGTCCATGTTTACGCCATTGGACGTACAGTAATGGAAAGTAGGGTGGGTTGGCGGCAGTTAATGAGTTGCCATGGTAATGCCATCCCTCTCTCTGTCAGTCAGTCAGTCATGTTTTCCACTTCCAGTGGGATGATACTGATGTTATTGTTATCAGTATAACTACTTATTATGTATGTATATACTGGGCATCATATATATTTGTATCCCATTTTCAACCCATTTGAAACGCCTTTTTTAATAAAATGTTTTTATTTTTTATTATATATATTTTTTGTTACATAGAATATAAAACAAAACATGACAGCACATAATACAATAATAATAATAATAATAATAATAATAATAATAATAATAATAATAATAATAATAATAATAATAATAATAATAAACAGAACATCACCAGACAATAATAATAATAACTAACAATAATGACAATATAATTACAGTAGAGATAACAAAAAAAACTCAAAAGAAATAATAAATACAGAACCTAAAATTACGAATTATATTATCACAGACACCACACGAGACAAAAGACATTTCCTCCCCCACTAACACCCCACCCCCCCACCCCAGCCAGGACCAACACCCCAACCTTAACTCTCTCGGCCGCTGCGACCCACAGCTCAATGTTGGCCTGTCCCGCCCCAATTACCCGAATGCAACGCCTTTTCACGCAGTGTCCAGAACCTGGACATGGACAAAAATCTAGACAAACAAATAAAACTAAAAAGATGACCTCACCTGATGAATGTACAGTCCCCTCCCCATCATATGTATATATTCTCTGTTAGGATCTATGGGTAACAGTACTGTATATTTGCATATTGTATATGTCACAAATGTATGTCATGTATGTCCCTATATCCATAAATGTCATGTATGTCATGAATCTTGTGTATGTCATAAATGTCACTATGAATTGAAAATGGGGGACCCTGATGTAAACAAGACGAAAGTCTTTCTCTGGTCTGCATCCCCTTAACAATTGTGTGTATTGAGCCGTACTGTATTGTACCCATTCTGAAATCTGTTAAATAAAGTTTTCATTCATTCATTCATTCATGAATGACAATGACACGTTATTAGGCCCATACATCTATACAACTAAAGACTAAAAGCAATAATGCATTTCTTCTACTTACAAGTAGTGACTTTAGTTCTACTAAAGTAAAATATCGCTTTAAAGGTATTAGAAACTTACATTAGAGCAATTTTGTTTACTTTTGTGATCTTATTGCCGTCTATGTACTGTATAAGTTAGAAACTTCACACAGTACATAGACTACCTACAGATGGAGCAAACAGGAGAGACGAAAAGTCAAATAAATCGTTGTAACCTGAGAGCCCCCTGCTGGTTGAGTATTGTTATTGTGCGCGGCGTAACCCGGTAACTACCTGCCCACCGTCTTTCCAACGCGGTGAGCGCTCAACCGTGCTCCGTCTGTACATGTGAGACAGAATGGATACTGCATCATCAACAAGCGCCTTGTCATACAGCGGCTTGCTTTTCCTTATACCCCCATTTCTGGACGTTTACTGGGCAGCGTCGAAAATAGGACACAGGCTAAGGAAAGCTCATCCTCAACACCAATACAGATTTTAAACCCTGTTAAACAGTAGTACCAGTATATTACAAGATCCTCCTCCATACATTCAAGGCCATCCATAACCTCGCCCCTCCATACCTGTCCGACCTCCTCCACATCAACATTCCCACCCGGTCCCTCAGTCTGCCTCCTCCATCAACCTGACCGTCCCCCCAGTCCGTCTGTCCACCATGGGGTCAAGAGCCTTCAGCCGCTCTGCCCCCCGCCTCTGGAACCCCCCCCCCCCCCCCGACATCAGGAACATTGACTCCATCATCCCATTTAAAACCCACCTCAAAACCTACCTGTTTAGGCAGGCGTATGTCTGATTTTATTTTAAACTTGATTGTGATTGTAAATGAACTGTTTTTAATTGTTGTACGGCGACCTTGAGTGTCCTGAAAGGCGCCTCATGAAGAAAATGCATTATTATTATTATTATTATTATTATTATTATTATTATTATTATTATTATTATTATTATTATTATTATTATTATTATTATTATTATTATTATTATTATTATTATATTGAGTATTTCCTAAGCCACAGTGACACTTTAAATTTTTTTATCAAATATTTAAATTTATTTTATATTTTATACATAAAACAGGCTAAACACGGCAACAATAATAATAACAAGACACCACAATACCACAACAACAATAATGACATTAGCAATCATAAAAATAATAAATACAGAACATAGAAACATAAAAATCAACTTGTACTATTACAGGCACCACAAAAGACATTTCCTCCTCCACTCCCACCCCCGGACCCCCGGACCCCCCAGGACCAACACCCCAACCCCAACCCCGCTCCGCTGCTACATGGTGGTCTTAACCTCCTCGGCCGCTGCGACCCACAGCTCAATGCTGGCCTGTCCCACTCCAGTCACCCGTGCGGTAGAGATGGCCATATAGTGACAGTGACACTTATAAACAAGTCACAGTCTCTATTCCTAATTTTAACCAGAATAGAGTGACAACTTTCTGACTCACATGTCATCCCCCCCCGCCCCCCCTCCTGGTGGCGGATAGGTTGACAGGTTGCAGAGTAGGCTTTGCTCGGTACTACCCGGGCCCAATCACTAGACACATTTCAGTGCCTCATTCCGGTGCATAGCGACCATCAATCACCCTTTATTTCTTTTGCAGAGCACTTACTTTCCTCTCACCCACTGCCAAGCCAGCAGTCTCTCACATGCACCTCAGGAGTGACAGGCAGTGGGCGGAACAGCATCACGTCAAAAGCAAAACGCTCTCGAGTATATGTGGCTTAGCTTCTCTAGAAACGTACGAGGACATTGTTGAAGCGTAAGCACGACTTCCAACATTTGTTCAAAAGGTATACAACCAGTTCGAGCATCTCTCTCTCTCTCTCTCTCTCTCTCTCTCTCTCTCTCTCTCTCTCTCTCTCTCTCTCTCTCTCTCTCTCTCTCTCTCTGTCTCCACTTCTCTCTGTCTCGTTGCGAACAGTATAGGCTACAGAAGCACTCTGCATCATGTTTCAAGAAAAATATGCCTATAGGCTCTACCTCGCTGTACAGTGCTTCAGAAAATCAAACCAGTACCGCAAGCGGATGAAACAGAAAGACAGAATTCAGATCCTGAATCAGAACAGGGCGAAGATAACAGAAGATGCAGGGACAGCCGGTGAAACGTCCTGCCTAGCAAAGGTCTTTTTTCAATGGCTAAAGTACAACAACAATTAATTAAATACACAAGTAGTCGGGTGCAGCCATGCGTTGGCTCTGAGGGGCTGTCTCCCCCCTGGGTGAATGGAGCGGTTCAGGTTGTTTAATGTTCCCAATAGGTGCCATGCAGACTGGGTTATAGTAGAACAGGAATGTTCGACAGGTGCGAGCAGGAGCGGGCGGTGTCTCGTGAGTAGGGATGGGTATCGTTAGGATTTTATCGATACTACTACTCTTATCGATACTGCTTGACGGTTCGGTACTTTATCGCTACTCTTATCGGTTCTTTTAGATTATTATTTAAATATATTTAAAAAAAAAAATCGTACAATTTATTATTTGAACGGCTTAAGGCTATATCTGTACTTGATGTTTGTTTCTTGTGTTGCATATTTGAAATAAACTTCAATCAAATCAAACCCCCCCTCTTAAAAAACAAAAAACCTGTGTTTAACCTGGCCATCTATAAAACATCATGCTAAAACTGTGAAACAAATGTCCTACTCCCCTAAAGAAAGAAATACATAGCAAACATGACTCAGTTATGCAATAGTGCTGCTGCTTTTTATTTTGTTAAAATCTTTTAGTTAATAAGACAAAAGAATTACTACAACGATTTCATGACGGCTTCCTGTCCTCGCCGGAAATGCGTCGGATACCTACCTTAACGTTAAATTTTCAACAACAGAACAGATTGCTGCTAATTAAACACTTCATGGAAACGGAGTAACGTCAACGCTATGTCGAGTTCATACGTGTAGTGTAGTATGAATGATGAACTCGGCATAACGTTAACGTTAGTCAGTTTCAGTGTTGCTGGATGGTACACTCTATTAGCTCCGTAGCTAACGTAGCTAGCCACGGACAGGCACCTCCCTACCCGTGTATGTGTGAGTGTGAGCGGCTCGCGACAAGTGTGTGTAATGGCTTGCTGCCTCGCTTCTCACGCAGACAGAGAGAGGAGAGATAGTTCGCAACGTTTAAATTCCTCGAAAAAAAACTCATAATAATAATTTCTCGAGTATCGATAGCACTACCGATAACGTCGGAGCTTATTAATACTCCGGTTTTTTCTAATTTAGTACCGGTTCCTGTTTAGAACCGGGGTCCGGGGCTACTCGTGAGACAGCGTAGGCCGGCGGCAGATGGTCCTGGGCACAGGGAGACAGGGGTTAGAGCGAGGCAGGGAAACAGAGAGCAGCAAGGTAGGCTACGTCCTCGTACCTATAGGTAGGAGTAGCAACACTCGGACGGTGAGTGTCAGGCACCGCAGGGCTCATATCAGAGCTGGTGATGACCTGACGAGTCTCAGGTGTGCAGACAGGACTTGGCTGACAGCGTGTGGACACAGCGACAGGAAGCTGCCCATACAGGGGCGTGGAAGCAGGGGGAGAGAGAGAGGCTCTGGCCGTGACTGTAGCAGCAGGACAGCGTGGAACAGAGCGAGTTTCATGTCTGCAACTACGGTTATGTGATCGAATAAGACATGTTTAAAGCTGCACGGTGTGGTTGAAAAGTCAAGATAGTGTGATGTATCATTACAACTGAGTTAATAAAGTGTCTCAAGAGGAAAACTGGATCGCTGGAACACACTATGACCTAGAAATTATCTGTGGTGTCCTACCACTGCCACATTTGCAATATAAAGAACAATCTTTTAAGGTTAATGTAGGTTTCTAAGGGTTATTTCTTAGATGTGTGTTGAGATCATTTCAATAACGTATTATAATATGAAATATGAAACAATTATTTCAAACCCCCCCAAAACCTTCTTTATTTTGGAAATTCAGCAGTGGCTTGGTTTTTATTAAAGAAAAAAAAGGCTAGATTTTGGAACCGGCATTGTTTTGAAGTATTGACTTTGGCACCAGGTGTGAAATCATGCTATGCCTGCACAGCCAGCAGTCCTGACAGTCAGGGGAAGAATATAGCGTTGGGGATAAATGGTGAGGGTTATTTATTTATTTATTTATTTATTTATTTATCTTGCTCTGCATTCTGCTGGTGGAAAGGGGGAGTTAGCTTACAGTTATAGGTAGAGGATTCTTAAGTCCTAATAATAATGATAATGATACTAATCATAATAATAAACATTATTTGTATTGCACCTTTCATACAAAAATTGCAGAAGTGCTGCACAGCAGTGATGTAGACAGGCCTAAAATGTGCAGAGAATTTATATTAAAACCTCCCGGAAAATGTGTTAAATTAACATAATAGTTTTTTTTAAAGATTGTAATATATTCCTTATTGATTATGATCGATTTGTGGCATTAAATCTATAAAAAGACTATTAGCAGGATTCTGACAGGTGTCTCCTCAAGTAATTTTCTGTTTGCTTAAATATCTTCAATATGATGTTCATTATCTCAAAATAAAAGCAATGAATAATGGAAGGAGGAACCGCCCTCTGACCTCGCTGACCTCGCTCAGAATAGATGAGCCCTAAAACCAGACCATATATGGTCGAGAGAGGATTCTAGTTATCTAGTGCAGTGGTTCCCAAAGTCGGGTCGCGACCCAAAGGTGGGCCGCGAGCAGCCATGGGAGGGCCGCGAGATGATTTCCAAAAAAAAAAAAAAAAAAAAATTTCAGGCCACTGAACTTAGAAGCAGGCCAGCACAGTGTTTCTAGTTGTATTCTAAAATTATATTCTATTGTATTCTAAAATGTGACTATATGGTTTTATATTAACTTAATAAATAAAATAAAATGAAAAATCTACTTATTTCAACGAACATTTCAAACTAAATAACAGATTATGCACATAAAACGCTGAAAACAACCGAAGCAACAATAGTATTTTAATGAGGCTATTATTATTATCATTATTATTTTGCAACAAGTTAGCCCTCTCATAAATAGCATGAACTAACTTGAATTAACTTAATAGGATTGAAGTGATATTTGGCTTAAAAAATCGGTCGCCTGGCAAAAAAAAAATAAAAAAAAAGCCTGACGATGTGCATTGGGCCGCGGCTCTCTGACGCCTTATTTTCTGGGTCCCGGCCTGAAAAGTTTGGGAACCGCTGATCTAGTGCAGCACGGAAGGAACATTTCACTCTGCACACTATTGTATCTGAGTTGTGCTCTCTCTTTCTCTCTCCCTCTCCCTCTCTCTCTCGCTCTCTCTCTCTCTCCCTCTCCCTCTCCCTCCCTCTCTCTCGCTCTCTCCCTCTCCCTCCCTCTCTCTTTCTCTCTCCCTCTCTCTTTCTCTCTCCCTCTCCCTCTCCCTCTCTTTCTCTCTCTCTCTCTCTCTCCTCTCTCTCTCTCTCCTCCTCCCTCCTCTCTCTCTCTCTCTCTTCTCTCTCCCTCTCCCTCCCTCTCTCCTCTCTCTCTCTCTCTCTCTCCTCTTCCGTCTCTCTCTCTCTCTCTCTCTCTCTCTCTCTCCTCTCTCTCTCTCCTCTCTCCTCTCTCTCTCCTCTCCTCTCTCTCTCTCTCTCTCTCTCTCTCTCTCTCTCTCTCCTCTCTCTTTCTCTCCCTCTCTGTCTCTCTCTCTCTCCTGCGGACTGTGGGGCAATCGTTATGTTTCAGAAATGCATCTGTGTTCTTTCTTAATCTGAGGATTAAGGCTTTGTCATCTGGAGAAAACCATCACAAACAAAGGCCCTAAACATGCAATGCTTAAGGGATGCAAGGCACGCTACATGCATTCCTTTATAGACAATAGTAACAATATTTTAGAATAACAGACAAGAATATGTATTATTATCCTGTTAAATGTGTGCACTACTTTTACACTTTACTTTTTGAATTATCTTTTTCCTCCTTCTGTTTTCCGTTTTTCTTCTCCCATCCCAATGTTAGTCGTTATGCCAATTCCCAATCCCCTTCCTGGTCGTTGCGCACTCTACCCCCTACCGTCGGTCCGGGAGGGCGGAGACTATCACATGCTTCCTCCGACACATGTGTACCCCAGCCCACCGCTTCTTTTCACCTGGCAGCGCGGACTCTCACTGGGAGAGTGTAACATGTGAGAGGTCACTCTCCCAGATCTTCCCTCGTTGTACAGGCCAGGCGCCCCGACCGAACTGTAGGAGTCGCTGTCCACAACGACCAGGACCCACCCTCGCCGGGTTTCCCACCCGCTGACACTGCCAATTGTGTCAGTATGGACGGTCGGCCAAGCCGGAAGCACCACAGCTGGATTCGATCCCACTGGCTCTGACCCGGCCGCGCTACTTTTACTAGTTTTAGTGTTCTTTTTTTTTTACTTCTTACTAGTTTTAGTCTTGCTTATTTTATATTCTTATAAATGTTAGTTACCTGAAATTATTTAGTTTTCAGGTTGGTCAGTTGATCCACGTTCAGTGTGATAATTAGTGGAACACAGAGACATCTAATGTTGCACGTGTCATGTTATTGGTATTGCATACTAATACTGGGGAAATACCAGTTTTAGCCTGGTGTCAGACTGATATAGTTGCATTCCCTAGTGTTTGTCATATACACACCACCGTCTGTATTCCAGACCTGTATATATTTTTTTTTCTTAGTTTATTTGTCAGGGACAATGCAAAAGAAAACATTGTAACAATTAAGTTACAATAACAAGATACAGTTGCATTGCATGTAGGATTTCTAGCCACGGCTAATTTGCAAAACCCCTGTCCCTGGTTAGGCTTTTCTATTTAAAAGTTGCATGTGTTTCTACGACGTGTTCTACTTCTCGTCCTTTTGTTTTTGTTTTCGCTTGTGAGCTTCTTCACTGAGCCACTTCCAATTAGCTGCGAGCCAGTGATGTATGAGCACATCAAAATGAGTTGGCTGTAGGCCTGTCACTTTCTCCAAAAATCCAGTTTGAATGAAGCCAAAGTGAATGATGTCGCTGCCACGCACCAGGGATCTGACTGCAGAGAGCAGTGCCAAAGAATCCAAGGCACATTGCTTAAAGCGTGATCACATTACTCTGGAGTACATCGCTAAGTAGATTGCTAGGTTAGCAGGCCTAATTACACTCCAGTTTTGAATTCAAAACACATTACTGCAGTATTCAATAGATTGGACTTCAAATGAAAAGGGACAGTTCTAATAAGCATTCCTTAATGAATCTTCAGCAATTGCATGTTCGGGTTCCTCGCCTAAAATGTTGTCGGACACATTCTTTTGGCGAACCGTTTATGCGGAAAAAGAGAGACACACATTGTCTACGTGTTTAGAAAGGCGGGAAGGGACACCAGTTTCACAGGTGTGGCTTAACCTCTCTATTAAAGGACCTTTTCAGCACTATTGGTCCCAGTCTGCTTTCCATCATGAATCTCTCTTTGGTCTCTGGTCAGGTCCCCGCCTACTTCAAACAGGCAATCGTTCAGCCGCTTTTAAAAAAGCCAAGCCTGGATGCCTCGTTACCAAGTAACTATCGGCCCATCTCCAAATTATCATTTATGTCCAAGATTTTAGAAAAAATTGTTGCCAACCACCTTATATCCATTTTAAATGAACACCACATTCTCGACAAATTCCAGTCGGGTTTTCGTAAGCAACACTCCACGGAGACTGCACTTTTAAAAGTATCCAATGATCTAATGATGTCCGCCGACTCAGGTAGATGCTCCATTTTAGTGCTACTGGATCTCAGTGTTGCATTTGACACTGTGGATCACAACATTCTGCTAAATAGGCTCAGAGATTGGGTGGGTGTCACAGGGAGTGCACATGAGTGGTTTGAGTCCTATCTCTCAGGTATATGATTCTCAGTCGGAGTAGGCCCCCATGTGTCTGAGCCCGTTACCCTTCGGTACTTGGTCCGATTTTATTTTCACTATATTTGCTCCCATTAGGACACATTATTAACGTTTTTAAAGGCATCTCCTACCACCTTTATGCGGATGATATCCAGCTGTATTGCTCTTTTAACCCTGATTGCCCTGATGATTTTAATTCTAATTTTATTGTTTTAAATGAATGTCTGTCGGCCATTAAGGCCTGGTTAGCTAGCAACTTCCTCCAGCTAAATGAGGCCAAAACCGAGGAGCTCATCGTGGCCTCTGATGGCGTTGCATCTAGGGTGGCTGGTTGCCTTGGGCCCCTAGAAACTAATGTGAGCCCCAACCTCAGGAACCTTGGGGTAAACTTTGATCAGGCCATGCACCTTGACACCCACATCAAGTCGGTGACCCGCACCTGTTTTTTCCATCTCAGGAATATTGCTAAGCTCAGGTCGATTGTTTCCCATTCTGACCTAGAGTTGATCATCCATGCCTTCGTTTCTTCTCGTCTAGACTACTGCAATTCGGTTCTCACCTGCCTCAATAAATCATCCATAGAGCGCCTCCAGTTCATCCAAAATACTGCTGCAAGACTGCTAACCAGATCAAGCAGAAGGTGTCACATCACTCCAATTCTAGCCTCCTTGCACTGGCTTCCTATACATTTTAGAATTAATTTCAAAGTCCTGGTGCTCACTTTCAGAGCTCTGCACGGCCAGGCATATGTGCCCAGCAGGACCCTGAGGACAGCTGACCAGGATCTGTTGGTCATTCCGCGCACCAGGCTGATCACCAAAGGTGACAGAGCCTTTCAATCTGTAGCGCCTAGACTCTGGAATGCCCTTCCTCGTGGCCTAAGAGCTGCAGCGTCTGTTGAATTTTTTTTAAATCAGCTAAAAACATTACTGTTTAAACAGGCCTTTGGGTAATGTTTGAGCTTCTCCTTCAGGTATAGAATATGTCTTTTGTTTTGTTTTGTTTTCTTTCTCTGTGATGCATTGTGTTTTGTTCTGTCTCTTATCTCTTGAATGGTTCTTGCTTTTTATTTAATTTTATTTAATTTCTGCTGTATGTAAAGCACTTTGTGAGTTGTCTCTGTGAAAAGTGCTATATAAATAAACTTTACTTACTTACTTACTTACTTACTTACTTACTTACTTACTTACTTACTTACTTACTTACTTACTTACTTACTTACTTACTTACTTACTTACTTACTTACTTACTTACTTACTTACTTACTTACTTACTTAACCCTTTCACTGCCACACGACAGAAGGTTAGCCCTTGACGGAGCTAATGATGCTAATGATGGAGCATCACCGTCGGTTGTGTGATAGTAAAGGGCTAACCTTCTGTATTGTGAAAGGGTTAACCGGCTGTCATGTGGCAGTGAAAGGCTTAAGGCCAGAGGCGTCTACCGAAACGAAGAGAGCAGGTTGGATAACAACACACACCGGGGGACTGTGTGTGACATCATCCTCTGCTCCGAGGAATTACTCCCTTATATCTTTACATAGCAAATAGTTTACTTACTTTGGGGTACTTTGGGGTCTTTTAGTGTACTTTGGGGTACTTTGGGGTATTTTGGGGTATACTTTGGGGTATTTTGGGGTATACTTTGGGGTATACTTTGGGGTAGTCTGGGGTACTTTGGGGTATTTTGGGGTACTTTAGGGTATTTTGTGGTACTTTGGGGTATACCTTGGGGTATTTTCTGGTACTTTGGGGTATACCTTGGGGTATTTTCTGGTACTTTGGGGTATTTTCTGGTACTTTGTGGTGATTAGTAGGACCCGCCCGGGCAGCGTGTCCAAGTGTCCTTGAGCAAGATACTTAACCCCTAATTGCTCCCGATGAGTAGGTTGGCACTTTGCATGGTTGCCATCTTCCATTGGTGTGTATGAATGGGTGAATGTGAGGGAACAAAATTGTAAAGCGATTTGGATAAATGTGCTATACCGGTATTTCATATTATATTGTAAAATATTTATGCATTGAAATGTCTAAGTCCCGACGACATTGAAAATGAGGGTGGCCTCAATTGCCCCTTTCGAGAATAAATAAAGGTTTGAATTAAATTGAATATGGTGACAACAACAACAACAACAACAACAACGTTATTCAAAATGCCAGTCTGTCAATTGGAATAAACCGCCCCGTTTCCCCCCTCCTGTTCCATATATTTAGGAGACAGAGTGATCTTAAAGCAACCAAAATGCCATCATCATGGCTGTACGTTACCGTGTCGTTGGAGTAATCCAGTAGATCACGTTACCGATTGCAATTTTGAATTCAGATCAGCGGGAGCAAAGAATGAGGCATCGAGATTGAATAGAGAGGGAGGAGGAGGAGGAGGAGGAGGAGGAGGAGGAGGAGGAGGAGGAGGAGGAGGGCTTGGGCAAAGGGAGGCCATACATACATTAGAGCTCAAAGTGATTGCACATCAATTCTGGAGGGTGAGGAGGAGGAGGGGGAGAGAGAGAGGGGGAGAGAGAGGGAGGGGGAGAGACAAAGGAGAGAGGGAAATATGGGGAGAGGGAGAGGGGGAGAGAGGGACAGATGAGAGAGGGGGAGAGGGAGATGGTGAGAGATGAGGAGAGGGAGGGGGATATGGGGAGAGGGAGAGGGGGATAGATGGGGAGAGATGGGGAGGGGGAGAGATGGAGAGGGGGAGAGAGAGGGAGATGGGGAGAGGCAGGGGGAGAGATGGAGAGGGAGAGGGGGAAATATGGGGAGATGGAGGGGGAGAGATGGAGAGAGGGAGATGGGGAGAGGGAGGGGAGAGATGGAGAGAGAGGGAGAGATGGGGAGAGGGGGAGAAAGAGGGGGAGAGGGAGGGGGGAGAGAGGGGGAGAGAGGGGGGAGAGAGGGAGAGAGATGGGTGTGGCGTCTGCTTGGGGGAAAGCAGGTTTGGCGGTGATGTTTGTGTGGCGGTAATGAAACATCGATGTGAGGGGACACCTCTGTGATGGATTGAGACCCACTGAGCCATTTTGGAGTGTGTGTGTGTGTGTGTGTGTGTGTGTGTGTGTGTGTGTGTGTGTGTGTGTGTGTGTGTGTGTGTGTGTGTGTGTGTGTGTGTGTGTGTGTGTGTGTGTGTGTGTGTGTGTGTGTGTGTGTGTGTGTGTGTGTGTGGGTGTGTGTGTGTGTGTGTGTGTGTGTGTGGGTGTGTGGGTGTGTGTGTGTGTGTGTGTGTGTGTGGGTGTGTGGGTGTGTGTGTGGTGTATTTGCAAGTGTAAGTGGGTGTTTTTGTGGTGTATGTGCGCTCATGTACGTACATGTGCGTGTGCGTGCGTCTCTGTGTGTGTGTGTGTGTGTGTGTGTGTGCATGTGTGTGCGTGCAGCGTGTGTGTGTGATGTATTTAAGGTCCCCTGGCCAGCCGTCTGTATCCATCAGCCCTGGCTGCAGAGTAGTGACTGCAGTGCAGAGCTGCACTGAGCATGTGCCAACAGATGGAGCACCCTCACGAGATCCATCCTCCACCTCTCCTCGTCTGAGTGCTCCTCATGTCCTCCTCCTCTTTATCCCTCACTGATCCACTGTTTCCCCCTTTATCTCGACAGGGGTTACGTCATCCACAATCTGTAGCTCAACGTGAAAAAAAAGAATCGCAATTAATCGTAAAGATAGCAAAATAACAACGTTTATGTTTTCGTTCACTGAGGAACGTCATCGATTAGAGCGGATGTAGCACTGGTGTCACTAACAGTAACAGCTGTTCACCACGGGCACAGTTCTAGGTTCGAATGAGGAGAGGAGTAATATGCACAATTAAAAGAATAGTAGACCAGAGACAGAGTTATAACAATGGCCAGGGTTTTAATTAAAAGCGCGCTAGCTAGACAGTAATAATACATACAGACGTAAAGTACAAGTAGTGGTTTGAAGTATCCCTTTTAGGTTCTTTCAGTAACCTCTCCTTTCGGGAGGGTTAGTTCGATATCAAGTCCTAGGTTGATTGGATCAACACATTAGGGTTGGTTCAGACGTCTCTGAGGTTATCTCTAGCTAAAAGCTAGGTTCAAGGTTGGATATTGGATGTATCCTTTTATCATCAGTAAACTCTATATCAGTTTATCATTAGTAAACACTATATCAGTTTATCATTTCAATAGGTAAATGTTTAAACATATTAATTTAAACCTTTAAGTGTGCAGGGAATGCAAATACCTTATTAGGTGAAATGCTCCTTTAAACTCTTCCTTTGAAGGTGTAACACAAACAAAGTAACGTCATGGTGACCAATTGCAGCCACTCTTATTGTCTGGGACCAAATACGGCCACGCTCCACTCCCAGTAAAAAGTGGGAATCTCTAGAATGGGTTTGGGGCGACGCTGTATACGGAAGTGGCTCTCAAGGTGACTATTAGACAACACTTTCTGTTGTCAGTAGATGGCAGCATTGGTTTAAAATTAAAAGGTGAAAATGTTGAAAACTACAACACTGCATTTCCCAAGAGCGTTAGCACAGGTCGCAGGTCACTGGGATGTGTCTATATTCTTCGACGTGATCTGAACAGCGGTAAACTATTACTGCGACCTCGGTATAGCGACCGTGAATGGTAAACAAATAATTTTAACAGAAGTGCGCTGGTAGCGTTACATATGTTGTCTAAAGGGGGACATATGGTACAATTTAAGATTCTAATGATAATCGGCATATAAAGGACAACATAGAGCATCGTTAATTTGTAAGAAACCTCAATGAAAACGGCGCAGGGTGCTATTGTTATGAAAATTTGATAGAATCCTATACAAATGTGGACGCATTTGGTTTACGTTCCGTTACCAATAGAAATATTCCAGGTTATAGGAATTAGGTGAATTTACCCTTTAAACCATCTTTCTTTACAGGAGAACCATCAGTGATTCAACTATAATCAATATGTCATCAATGGGGTTCAAGTATCTTATTGGGTACATTGACCCTTTAACTCGTCCTCTTTACAAGAGAACATCAGTAGTTCAGGTATCTTGGTGTATTTACCCTTTAATTCTCCCTTCTTATAGGAGAAATATCAATAGTTCAAGTATCTTACCAGTGGTTCAAGTATCTTACTGGGTGCATTTACCCTTTAATTCTCCCTTCTTATAGGAGAAATATCAATGGTTCAAGTATCTTACTGGGTGTATTTGACCCTTTAATTCTCCCTTCTTATAGGAGAATATCAGTACCCATATATCAAATTAAATCAAATCAAATACAAAATACAATATCAAAATAACAAAAGGTGAACGGGGTTGAAGCCCTTGGAAGTCCTTGTATTCTCGTTCAATCAGTTCGTGTATCAGAAAAGGATATAGGTCAGTTCAATACTTGGAAGTTCTTATGATTCAAGTTCAATCAGTTCAACCCTACCGGACTGTTGGTGTAACAGGAGTTGAGCAACAGGGGTATTCACATCAGGCTGGCATTAGCCTTGAGCTATATCAGAGGTTCAGTGGGTTGGCTCGCCATCTTGTATCGGTCCGGCACACCGCCTTGAGTTCATATTAAACTCTCAAAAACATTCAACATTTATATAGACCTTGTTCTTATCGTACAGCATATCAATACAATTATAAGTACTTCTGAAATGGTTTCTTTCTAGTTTTCATTTAACCAAATTGGGCTTGGAGCTTCGCTAGCATGACTCAGAATGAAGCTACGTTAATTAGCTTAACGTTATTAGCTTGTAGCATGGAGCTAACCACTTTGCACACTCGACAAATGAACAGCACAATATTGATGAAACTCACCAAAACCGCAGGCTACTTTAACTGCAACGCTTCTTCGGTTTTGCAACTGGGGGAATCTTTTATAACTGTTTGATAACTGTTTTTATCATGCTATTTCGTCTCGTTATTCAGCAACATACAGCTGCGTCATCTCCGTGGATGTGTGTGTCTCATCTGGCTTAGTGCAGACTCACCTGCTGTAAAGCAAGGCCTGGCTGTCGTGACATCTACAGTATCTACGTCATGAAGTAATTTAAAGGGCAGTGCAGCAATTCAAAGGATTTGGTACCCAATAATATTAACTACTTATGTTCTTACATAATAGCATTAACTATGTATGTTCTTATTCAATGGCATTAACTATTTATGTCCCTATGACTAAATAGTTATGAATCTGAAACCTGGGTTACACAGACAGCTCTCACCCCCTAAATCCGGAGTATCAATTATTGCCTTCCGGCCAACGTTTGGAGACCCCTGCAGCTAAAAACAATATGTTGAATGTCGGCTATTGCGTATTGGCTAGACATCATAACACCGACTAAACAGTATATAGAAAGAAGGAATAAAAACGCTGACAAACAGGATCCGTGTATCAAGGAAGCAACAATTTTATTTTGTGAAGGTCGCTCTTAATATACACACTCAGCTGGTGTCAATGAGTCCATCATTCATCTGGTGTCAATGAGTCAATCATTCCCATGGATGATGGGAGAGCACACTCCTGATTGTCAACACAATAGATACAAATTCTCATTCATACCTACCTCCATTCGTGCCATCAATAGAGGAGGCAAGAGAGGGCGGCTTTGAGGTGGGTGGGTAGGAGGGTAGGGGGATGGTTGTGGTTGCTTGTTTGACTGATATGATCTGATCCTGTGACCATGTACTGTACATGTCTGTCTGTGTTCTTCTTGTTATGTATGTTTGCTGTGTGTTTTTTTGGAGCTCCTATTTATCTGCTGTAACAAAACATACTAATAAACTTGACCTTGACCTTGAACTACACTTGACTCTGTCAATGGCCGTGACGTGTATTAGTCGACATCACTGAACGACTGGTAAGTGTAGTTATTTTTTTTAACGACAAATTAAACAACCTTATAACTAACTTTATTTCAACCAAAAATGCTTAAGCAATAATGTTAGTGATAGAAGGGAACTCATTTTGTGCAGAAATGGAAAGCTTGCCAATGTTCAAGAGGCAGAATTATTACAATAGCCGATAATACATTTCCCCAATGATAAATCCCTGTACGGGTGGACGTCGCAGGAAACTAAAGTGACGTCAGACTACACCTCCCTATTCTGCCAATATAATGAGCCAATTGTATGTAGCTACCCCTCATACCCTCAGCTAGTTGTTCATGGACACCGAGGTTAACCTGTCGTATTGGGCCATATCTTCTGCAATAACTGACACACACGCCTGGGCCCTGCCACAGCAATAACAAAACCAAACAAAAACAGGGTAATATATACAATGGAACTAAATTAATGACTAATAATAATCAATCAAAACGAACCAAAAAAAATCAAGTAACTTCAAACTAAAGTGTTTTATGACCATCTAATGGGGTGTGAGTCAATAATTATTTGTATTGTTATTCTCTACATTGTTTTTATTTTCTATTATCTTTTTAGTCTATTTATGCTAATTCTACGTCTTTAATTCTACGTCTGCTGTGAAGCACTTTGTGCTGCAATTCCTCTAAGAAAGATGCTATACAAATAAAGTACAATACTATTATTATTATTATTATTATTACCCTCTGCATTCATGTCTTTACACACGTCGGGGTTGGTGATTAAATGGACGACCAGTGACCGATGCTTTGCATTCTCCCGAACTCTGCGCGGCAAATGGACCGTCAGAGCAGCCGTGATTAGGAGACATTTACATTTTTTACGAGGACGGAAATATTTACGAGACAAAAAGAACAAACAAACAAGTTGACAGAAAATGATTTTGGGACATCTGTTTTCATAATTATGCCACATCAATGTGGAACGCCCTACCCAAAGCTGTAAAGGAATGTGAATCACTACCCACTTTCAAAAACACTCAAAAAACACCTACGGGAGACTGAAATTCGAAACTGGCCCCTGTAAATGTCCTAACACAACCCCCCCCCCCCCAATGTACAGTAAATTACCAAGTATGGTCTTGTCAATATTCCAATGTACAGTTTTGCTTGTTCAGTTGTACAGTGTCCCCCACCCACCCCTCCTACCCAACCTCCCCTCCCCCCCACCCACCCAACCACCTCCAATGTACAGTCCCCCCCACCCCCCCCACCTACCCAACCTCCTCCAATGTACAGTTTCCACGTCAAATGTATATACTCTCTTTTCTGGACTCTTTTCGTATCACAAACAGTACTGTATTTGCAAATCTGGTATGTCATAAATGTATAGATGTAGCAGTACTGTCTATCTGTATGTCATGTGTGTCATATATGTCACGATGAATTGAAAATGGGGGACCTTGATGTAAACAAGACGAAAGTCTTTCTCTGGTCTGCATCCCCTTAACAATTGTATGTATTGAGCTGTACTGTACTGTACCCATTCTGCAATCTGTTAATAAAGTTTTCAATCAATCAATCAATAATGAAACGTTTCATTGTCGGTCGATTGTGATGATTTTGGTGAAAGGTGTTATGGAGGCTTGGTTTTCCCCCACTGTACCGTACATTACCTTTCGGGGGGGTTTGGGTAAGATACCACTTTTTCATGTCCGATACCGATATCACAGCCTTGAGTATCGGCCGATACTACCCCCCCCGCCCCCCCCCCTCTTAAAAACTAAAACTATAGCCGTGTCGGAGATACAGTGCCGGTTTGGCAACATGAAGCGAGGTTAAGTGTCTGAAACCTACATTTAATTGCAACAACAGAAAGGGGCTGGTCGTCCTGCACAATACATTTGGTTCTTTTCTCTGTTAGAGTTATCAGCTTTGCCTTGTTACCGTCTGCAGGGAGTTTCTCGCAATTCTGAATGGTTTCCACTCCAGTGACGTCAGTTGCAGCAAAACGTTCCCTCTTGGCATTCGTTGCACGTATAAACTCGGCATGAAACTCCGTTTCCATGATGAACCTGCAAGTGTTTAGTGAAGTTTCCAGTGTTGCTGCCACCCCTCGAAATACTTCCATTGCAGATATTACACACGGCTGTGTCGTGTTATTCTACAAGTACACACATGAGTCAAGGTCAAGGTCAACTTTATTTACATAGCACATTTCAAATCAACCAAAGTTGTACCAAAGTGCTGTACAATACAAAAACAGAAATACTAAAAGAAATACAAAATACAGTATAAACACACACAAAGTCATACAACTACAATAAAGTTTAAAAAACAATCACGACACGACCAGGGATGTGTGGCTTACCGAGCCTCAGAACGCCAATAAAAACAGGTGAGTCTTCAGCTGTGTTTTAAAACTCTCCAGGGTCTGAGCAGATCTCATTTGCAGTGGAAGACCGTTCCATAACTTAGGGGCAGCCACCGCAAAAGCTCGATGGCCTTTAGTCTTTAGCCTAGACCTCGGGTCATCTTTGTCTTTATTGTTAGCTGTTGGCTCCGTAGCTCCACCATTATCCGCTCCTAGTCTACTCTGCACACCTGTCTGTGACCCCAGTGCGGTGGCCTGTACTCTGTGTCGTATCAGCACGCACACATTAACATAACACCACAGGCTGTTTTGCCTTTTTCTTCCTTGAGCTTAAAATAACTCCACACAGTTGACACGACCACGGCGCTCATGTTTAGCTAACGCTAATGTTTTTGTCGCGCTACTACTGTTCACGTGATTGGGCACGCTTTGCGGCATGTATCGGAGCGGAAAATACTTCCTGTTTTTCCGATATCCGATCCTGTGAATTTGACCAGTATCGGCCCCGATACCGATACTGAGTATCGGCTCGGTGCCATCCCTAGTTTTGGGAGGAACATTTCATTCACTGCCAGCTTCATGCGTTTGTCCAGAGCAAGCGAGAGGTTAATTGCTCTGTCATTCTACAGAGACCTTGTGCCGAGGTAAGCGCTACTCTTAACCCTTTCACTACCACACTACCAAAGGGTTAACCATTTCACTGCGACAACACATAAGGGTAACCCTTCCACTGCCACACGACAAAGTGTTAACCCTTTCACAATCACACTATCTATCTAGGTCGTCCTCGGACGGGCCCTCCATCGGTGCTTCCAGTCATCCCGATCCTCCATGCATCTGGCTAGCTCGCCGGTGCTTTCTGTTCCCACATCTCTCCTGAGTACGTCCACATAGGTTAACGTGGGACGTCCTCGTGATCGATGCCCGTGTGTTGGTTCCCACACTACAGACGGTTAACCTGTCACTACCACACTACAGACGGTTAACCTTTCACTACCACACTACAGACGGTTAACCTTTCACTACCACACTACAGACGGTTAACCTTTCACTACCACAATACAGAAGGTTAACCTTTCACTACCACACTACAGACGGTTAACCTTTCACTACCACACTACAGAATGTTAACGCCGGTCTGTCTGTCGAAGACCGAGGGAACCGCGTCCGGCTTCAGCTGATTAGTGGTCTTCTGGACAAACATCCCACCCCAACAACATAATCCGAGGCAATGAAGTGTTCGCTGCAGATCCTCCTTCCCTGTCCAACAGGCTGGTCGCGCCGCCTGAGTGCAGCCAGCCCGAGCCAACATGTCGACAACACTGTTTTTTTCACTGGTAGTTTGTGGAAATTAACCAACTTTCCTCTCTCTCACATGGTAAAATTAGTTTGAACAGCCAGGAGCAATACAAACAGAACCACCGCGGTCCCGTTGTTTTGTAGGCAACATTTTATTTGCTGACTGACCCATTCAATATAGGCAGCTAACCAGAGTGTATACACCCAACCCCCGGTATGACGTCAGCAACAAAATGGCCGCGCCCATAATGCTAAATGCTTCAGAAATGTACACAACAAATCGTTTTTTCTTAGAAACTGCTTATTTTTATAACGTGACTTCTTCTGTGGCTTATCTAAATACTAATGTGATGCTATGAATATGTATTTATCGCACTGCTTCATTTCCACTTTAACCTTTCACTACCACACTACAGAAGGTTAACATTTCACTACCACACTACAGAAGGTTAACCTTTCACTACCACACTACAGACGGTTAACCTTTCACTACCACACTACAGACGGTTAACCTTTCACTACCACACTACAGAAGGTTAACCTTTCACTACCACACTACAGAAGGTTAACCTTTCACTACCACACTACAGAAGGTTAACCTTTCACTACCACACTACAGACGGTTAACCTTTCACTACCACACTACAGAAGGTTAACCTTTCACTACCACACTACAGACGGTTAACCTTTCACTACCACACTACAGACGGTTAACCTTTCACTACCACACTACAGAAGGTTAACCTTTCACTACCACACTACAGAAGGTTAACCTTTCACTACCACACTACAGCAGGGTTAACCCTTTCACTGCCACACGACAACAGGGTTAACCCTTTTACTACCACTATACAAAAGGGTTAACCCTTTCACTGCCACACGACAAAGTGTTAACCATTTCACGACCACACTACAGACGGTTAACCCCTTCACTACCACACTACAGACGGTTAACCTTCTGTAGTGTGGTAGTGAAATGGTTTAAAACAGTGGGGGAAGTTGTGTGAACGTGGCGTTTTACCCAGCAGTCCCTCTGCAGTAATGATGTAATGTCTCGTTGGTTTTACTGTATATCCCGGGCTGTGTTGTTGTGTCTCCTGTTGTCATCAAAACACAGCAGCTCAAAGCAGCTGCACTGCACTGGAGAGCCTGGGGCCTCTGGCCTGCCTCACTCTAAACCTGCTGTAGTGAGGGAAGCACTCAACCAATCCATCCTCTCTCTCTCTCTCTCTCTCTCTCTCTCTCTCTCTCTCTCTCTCTCTCTCTCTCTCTCTCTCTCTCTCTCTCTCTCTCTCTCTCTCTCTCTCTCTCTCTCTCAGTATCTACCTTTATCTCTCTCTCTCAGTATCTACCTCTATCTCTCTCTCAGTATCTACTTATCTCTCTACCTCCCCCCTTTCTCAGTATTTACTCATCCTTTATCTATTCCTCTTCTCTCTCTGTCTCACACACAATCTTACTCGCATCTCAAATCTATCCCCCCCCCCCCCCCCCCACCTATTGCATAATACTAGCAATACTGGTCATTTATAGCTTTTTACATCCTCTTTCTCACCTCTCTCTCTCTTCTCACCCCCCCTCTCTCTCACCCCCTCTCTCCATCGCTCTCTGTCTCTCTCTGCCTCACTCTCTCTCAGTATCTACTCAACTCTACCTCAAGTTTCTTTATTAGTTGTCATACAGAAATACAGAATACTTTTGCATGCAATGCTTCTTTCTGTTTTGCTCCTGAGAGTGTGCTAGATAAAATAACAAGATAGTATACAATAGTATAATCTAAGTATAAAATAGAAAGTCAAGTACACAAACAAGTGTAAACAAAACAAAAATGTTCAATATACATATACAGTATATGTACAGTCTGTACAATGCAGATACAGTACAGTGTAGAAATGGTGAGGTATAGCTTAGCTTGTGGTGCCACCTTGTGGTGGTGAGGTGCATGAGATTGATGCCAATAAATATAAAGTGTGTTAGTGTCTAAAGTGGGTGCTACGGTGTGTTGTTTATTTAAAGTGAGTGTGTGCGTGTGGATGTGTGTGTTGTGGTGTATTTGATGGTCTGTTATTCTTCATTGTTCATTGAGCATCCTGATGGCCTGGGGATAGAAGCTCCTTCTGAGTCTCTCTGTGCTTGCCATGAGACTCCGGTATCGCTTGCCTGACCGCAGCAGTTCAAAGAGGCAGTTGTTCGGGTGGCTGGGGTCTTTGATTATTCTCTTAGCCTTACCCATGCGGCGTTGTCGTGCCTTCTTGATAACACTGTCAATGTGTGTGGTCCATGTCAAGTCCTCGGATATGTGGACTCCGAGGTACTTAAAACTGTTCACTCTCTCAACCGGTGCCCCGTCGATGCTGAGGGGGCTGTAGTCCCTGACCCCCGACCTCCTAAAGTCCACAATCATCTCTTTTGTTTTGCTGACGTTCAGGGAGAGGCTGTTCTCTTGACACCATCCCGCTAGAACCTTTACCTCCTCCAGGTAGGCCCTCTCGTCGTTTGCAGAGATCAGGCCCACCACTACTGTGTCGTCAGCAAATTTGATGATTGTGTTGTTGTTCCGCTGAGCCACACAGTCGTGTGTGTACAGGGAGTAGAGGAGGGGACTCGGAACACAGCCCTGGGGGGCCCCTATGTTGAGAGTGATGGATGAGGAGGTGCAGTGGCCTGCTCTCACCACCTGGGGTCTGCCCGTCTCAGTATCTACTTGTTTCTCTACCTCTCTAGACCACCACTAGAGTCTGCTCTAGAGTCTGCTCTAGTGTTCCTCGGTGCCCCTGGCCAGCTAGTGTTTTGTAACAGCGGTTGCAGATCAGCCATCTCTTGAGATGAATGACTTGGCAGCAGACACATGCAGGGGACATTTTGTTTTCGTGACCAAGGCCGTATTTTTATCTGCATTAGTTCTCTTGTGTCTCTTTTGTTGATGTGGTTGTTGTTGTTTGTATCTTATGATGGATGGTGGTGATGATGATGATGATGGTGATGATGATGATGGTACTGAGGATGATGACAATGAAGGTGATGAGGAGGAGGATGATTACGGAGCAGATTGTGATGATCATGGATGATGGATGATGAGGATGAGGAGGATGAGGATGATGACGAGGTGGACGGCAACAGGAAACAGGATAATAATAATAATAATAATAATAATAATAATAATAATAATAATAATAATAATAATAATTCATTTATTTTGTATAGCGCTTTTCAAAGACCCAAAGTCGCTGACAATAGGCAAAAAAGAAACAAAGAAAACAAAGAAACAGAACCATAGGGAAACGGAGGACAATAAGAATACACAGGAAACATAAAACCATGAGTAACGGATAACAAGTACGGGAGTGAGTAGGAGAGACAGTCGGGAGGAGAGTAAGGGAAGACCAAGGGGGGTGGGGGGTGGGGGGGCAGGAGAGGAGAGAACGTGGGGCAGGGGGAAATTGTGGAGAGTTGGAGGAGGGTGGTTATGGGTAAGGAAGGTTGAATGCTTGGGAGAACAGGTAGGTTTTGAGTCTGGATTTGAAGGTGGAGAGTGAGGGAGAGTCTCTGAGGGAGGGAGTTCCAGAGTCGGGGTGCAGCTCGTGAGAATTACTTTGCTCTCTGAACTTCCTTTAGCTGACCTTTCAGAAGAGATATTGCTGCTTCAGTTGTTCCTCCTCTCTTCTCCTCACAGGACTGTATTCAGCTGTTCCTCTCTTCTCTTCACAGGACTGTATCCAGTTGAACCAGTATAAGCTGAAGAGTGAGATTGGAAAGGTAAGCAGTCCTCTGATCATACGTTTACATTTACATTATATCATTTAGCTGACTCTTTTATCCAAAGAGACTTACAAGTTCTGTACGACAAGTCATCAGGAAGGGCACAACTCTATCAGCTGAGTAACAATGTTCATCAAAGTGTTGCGTGCTACACAGTGTAGGTTAGTATATTAGGACAAGTGCATGATGACAGTAATAATAATAATAATAATAATAATAATAAAATAATAATCATAATAATAATAATAATAATAATTATTATTATTATTATTATTATTATTATTATTATTATTATTATTATTATTATTATTATTATTATTATTATTATTATTATTATTATTATTATTATTATTATTATTATTACTATTACTATTATTATTATTATTATTATTATTATTATTATTATTATTATTATTATTATTATTATTATTATTATTATTATTATTATTATTATTATTATTATTAATAATAATAATAATAATAATAATAATAATAATAATAATAATAATAATAATAATAATAATAATTATTACTGACACTTTTGCCAAGATCATTGTTTTAATCTTGACTGTTCTGTTTTTATGCCCTGTAACACCTTGGGTGTTTTGAAAGGCGCCTCCAAATAAAATGTATTATTATTATTATTATTATTATTATTATTATTATTATTATTATTATTATTATTATTATTATTATTATTATTATTATTATTATTATTATTATTATTATTATTATTATTATTATTAATAATAATAATAATAATAATAATAATAATAATAATAATAATAATAATAATACTATAATAATAATAATAATAATAATACATTTTATTTGGAGGCGCCTTTCAAAACACCCAAGGTGTTACAGGGCATAAAAACAGAACAGTCAAGATTAAAACAATGATCTTGGCAAAAGTGTCAGTGGAGTTAAAAACAAGACAAACAATGTAAACATATGAAATATAAAACAGTGGCACACAGGGTGCAAGACAAGGTTAAGAAAATAATAAGATAAACAACAAGAAGTATAAAAAACGGTGAAGTTAAAATAACAGACAAACAAACAGCAGGGGGTATTGGGCAGTGATGGAGGTTATAGTGATTATGCGAGTTTGAACAGATGGGTTTTCAATTGTGATCTGAATGATGAGAGTGAGTTAGACTGTCGGATGTGTGGGGGCAGGGAGTTCCAGAGTCTGGGAGCCGAGCAGCTGAACGCTCGGGCACCCATGGTACTGAGGCGTGAGCTGGGGATGGATAAGAGTCCAGTAGAGGATGAGCGGAGGGTGCGGGAGGGGGTGTGATCTTGGAGGAGGTCAGTGATGTAGGTGGGGGCTAGATTGTGGAGGGCTTTGAAGGTGAGTAAGAGGTTTTTGAAATCAAGCCGGTAGTGCACAGGGAGCCGTGTAATTGAATGAGGACGGGGTGATGTGGTGGGATGAGTTTGTGCGGGTGATAATCCTAGCAGCAGAGTTTTGGATGATTTGGAGTCTGTTGATAAGTTTGGTGGGAAGGCCGGTGAGGAGAGCGTTACAGTAATCGATCCGGGATGTGACAAATGAGTGGACCAGGGTTTCTGTATTTGATTGGGACAGGGATGGGCGGAGTCTGGAGATATTACGGAGGTGAAAGAAGGCAGACCGGGTGGTGTATTTGATGTATGGTGCAAAGGAGAGGGAACTGCTCCAGAATGCCACAGAGGCTTTTGACTTGGGGGGAGAAGGGTACAGGGAAGCCGTCGATGGTGATGTTTGGAACTGGGGTGTTTTGTGATTTGGTGAGGGTGGATTTGGAGCCGATGAGCATTCTCAGTTGTGCTGCCATTTAATTTCAGGAAGTTTCTGCTCATCCAGCTCCTAATGTCCTCAAGGCAGGTGGTGAGGGAGGTGGGGGGAAGGGCAGTGGTGGGTGTGGAGGAGATGTAGACCTGTGTGTCGTCTGCATAGCAGTGGAAGTGGACCCATGGTGACGGAGGATTGTGCCCAGGGGAAGGAGATAGATGGTGAATAGGAGGGGACCCAATACTGACCCCTGGGGGACACCCGGTGAAACAGTTGAACACCCTGACTTGTGGGTCTTGAGTTGAACAAACTGTTGTCTGTCAGTGAGGTATGATGTAAACCAGGAGAGTGCGACACCAGTGATCCCAATGCCAGCCAGGCGGTCCAGGAGTATTGGATGGGAGATGGTGTCGAATGCCGAGGTCGAGGAGGATGAGGATGGTGAGAAGTCCAGAGTCAGCTGCACGGAGCAGGTCGTTGGTGATTTTAACAAGGGCTGTTTTGGTACTGTGTTGTGGGCGCAAACCGGATTGAAAGAGTTCGTGGAGATTGTTTGTGTCGAGGTGGGATTGCAGCTGTGCGGCAACCACCCTCAAGGGTTTTTGCGATGAAGGGAAGGTTGGAGATGGGCCTATAATGATTTAAGTCGGCTGGGTCAGCACCAGGTTTTTTGAGGATGGGGTGATTGCAGCCAGTTGAGAGTGGGGGGTACGATTCCAGAGGCGAGGGATGAATTTATTATGTCCGTGATCATGGGTGAGATTGATGGCAGGCAGGCTTTGACGAGGGTGGTGGGAAGAGGATCGAGCTGACAGGTGGTGGTTTTGGCTTTAGGGATGAGCTCTGAGATGGTGTATTCTGATGCTGGGGTGAAGTTGGAGAGGGAGCTGATAAAATGATGGCCGGTGGTGATAATCCAGGGTGGATCACATGGGGAGGTGCATGATGAGGCCAGCTGTAGGTGAATGGTATTGATTTTGGAATAAAAAATTGCTGAAATGCAGTGCACCGCTCAGTGGAGATTTCTGGAGGGAGGGTTTGAGGGGGTGGAGTAGGTGGCTGACTTTGGAGAAGAGGACTCTGTAAGTAAGGTTAGTTAGGGTTAGATATATATATATTTTTTTTTTTACCGTCTGACTTGTCTTCGTGTGCCATTCAGTTCACTCTAAAACAGCGGTTTTCAAATTACGGGTCACGAGCCAAAGTGGGGTCATGGGCAGGTGACAGTGGGGTTGCCCATTGGCAAGTAAAAAAAAGAAATAATAATAATACAAATATATATATATATATTTTATTTTTTAGTGTTTTAGTGCAAAATATGCCTCGTTTTATAAATGTGTATTGATAACATAGTGCTGTCAAAAGAATCTAATAAATATGCATGATCAAGTTCAACAACGTGTGCTTTTATTTTGATATTCCTTAATTCCACGTTGAAATTACCGTTTGAGAACCCCTGCTCTAAACCCATTCTCTGCCGGAGCTTATATTCATCCTTGTAACCTCTCTGCAGCACTATTTGTCTATGGAGATGTTCACCTTCTTTGCAGGGCTATAACTTTTTAAATTGTATTGCTAAATTGACATTACTATGGCCCATTCAACATCGATTATCTATCGTTCAGGATGTAGGAACGTTTTACTTTTCATTCACACATTCATACTAAAATACCGTCCAGAGTATAAATATGTTTTTATCGTTTTCTGCTGTATTTCATAGAACGTGAGATATAGCCATAAATGCATATAGATGATCAAATGCAGTTTGATACTGATCAACGCTATATTAAAAATGTCACATGTACATGATCCTAAACGTCATGACTGGTCATCTGCTGGTGACCGGAGGGGGGGGGGGGGGGGGGGGGGGGGGGGTCGTTTATAATGCAATGACCGACGTTAAATGATTCATGAAGTATGGGTGATATATAGATCAGAGCAGTTTGTATGGTTAATAATAATCAAAAACGCTGAAACTCACGGCAACTTCCTCGTAGCGATGGGGGGTGATACTGGAGCAAAAGATCGCTATTATGGGATGTTGATCTAGGTGATCCAGTTCCGGTTTGTATAATACTAATATACGTCCAATCATGTTGTTTTATTGAGTTATGGCAACGGATCGCTATGCACGGTGTCTGGATAGAGTCCCGCGAGCGATAGCGAGTGGCCGGACGGAATAGCGACGGACTAAGCACTTCCGGCCACTTCCGGTTTTGGCAACTCGCCGATCGGCCACCAGGTGGCGGTATTGAACCGTTGGAGAGTTGAGCGGAGATCTACAGCACCAGTCAAGACTCCGTGGGTGAAATGTGAATACCATGACAGACATTTGAAATATTGATCTCAAAGACGCTGTAAGACGTCATTGGCAGATTACGCATGGCGAGGAATGACGTGGTAACACGTCATTGGCGGGAGATGGGTTAAGTGATATTTCACGTGGATGGGTTATCGCTGTCTTATTGCACGACTGTCTGCCACCCCTTGAGGTTGTTCGTGGCACTGCCACACACTGCCACACACTGCCACACAATGCCACACACTGCCCCTCATAGACTTCACTCACTTGCTCACTGTTTACCAATCTGCCCCTAGTGGCGGTTCACAGGTATGGCACTTTGTGTAAGTAACACTGTAAGACCAAGCTATATATAATGCATATTCCTGCACATAAATGGGTTCATCCTGTATGTATGTTTTTTGCCACATTGATATTGGTAAAATAAAATGGTAAATGATGCATTTATATAGCACTTTTATCCAAAGCGCTTTACAATTTGTTCCTCACATTCACCCATTCACTCAAACATTCACACACCGACGGCGGAGGCGACCATGCAAGGTGCCAACCTGCTCATCGGGAGCAATTAGGGGTTAAGTGTCTTGCTCAAGGACACGTCAACACACTGCCCGGGAGGAGCGGGAATCAAACCAGGAACCTTCCGATTACCAGACGACCGCTCTACCTCCTGAGCCACTGTCGCCCCCCCATCGGTATCCTGCTCTGTAATACAGTATGCACACTATAATAATAATAATAATAATAATAATAATAATAATAATAATAATAATAATAATAATAATAATAATAATAATAATAATAATAATAATACGTCAATTTTGTATAGCGCTTTTCCGAATGCTCAAAGACACTTTACAGAGCAAAATAAACAATACAGTTTTAGTCCATCTCTTCACTCTCTGTATAGATTTACTACATACGATCTCTCACACAATATGTATGTAGGCCTATAATTGAATATGTGGTAATCGTGCTGTTTTCACAGGGCTCCTATGGCGTGGTCAAGCTGGCCTATAACGAGGAGGATGACAAACATTACGTAAGTATGGTTTCATATTTCAGCAACTTTAATGTTTCATTCTATAAATGACACATTACTCACACCTAAATACATGCTTCATAACAGCTACACGACACACTAAGACACCAGAAAAGAACGAAAGCATTATAATTCAAAGACATGCCTGAAGAGGTCTGATTAATAACACAGATGATTTGCTCTCACCAAGATCTGATCTTTGTGTTTTGAATATTCATCGAGTCTCAGTATGTGTCCCTTTTCAAACAAGTCTCCCAGTCTATAGGCTATGAAGAGTGTGCATCATAAGACACAGTTAGGAATCGGATAATACACAGCTCTGGTGTTGCTGTCTGGCACCCTGCCATTGGCTGTGGAAGTGGGTAGATTCCAAGGTAAACCTGTGTGTTCTCTGTGATCTGGGAGTGGTGGAGGATGAATTTCATTTAGTTTTTCACTGCCCCTTGTACCGACTTGAGGAGGGTTTTATTTGAGAAAATTCTATTTGTAAATCCGGATTTGTTTTTGCAGTCTGAGAGTCTGTATGTTGAGTTGGTTTTTTGCGGAGGAGATTTTCAGTTGTGCAGGATTTTTGGAGAAAGCATTATTATTATTATTCTTTTTTTTCTTTGGCCATCTTGGTATATATATACTTACTTAAGTAATATATATAAGTATATATACTATATACTTATTGTTAAGTATACTATATACCTTTTTTTTTTTATAGTTCATGTGTCTTGTAAACCCCTATGGGCTGGGCATACATCTGTATGTAAGACACAAAAATAAAATATCAATCAATCAATCAAATGGAGGTACAAGCATACTGCTCTGTGACTCTCTGTTCTCCCTCAGGCATTCATTATCTTCTGGGTCAGGCTAGAGTGGAGCAGAGTGGAGCAGTTTTGTGGCTGGAAATGTTAATGGTCTCCAATTCAACCCTACTGTGTGTCTAGGGAGGGTGTAGACTACCACATGCCTCCTCTGTTGGTCTGGGGAGGGTGTAGACCACCACATGTCTCCTCTGTTGGTCTGGGGAGGGTGTAGACTACCACATGTCTCCTCTGTTTGTCTGGGGAGGGTGTAGACTACCACATGTCTCCTCTGTTGGTCTGGGGAGGGTGTAGACTACCACATGTCTCCTCTGTTGGTCTGGGGAGGGTGTAGACTACCACATGTCTCCTCTGTTGGTCTGGGGAGGGTGTAGACTACCACATGTCTCCTCTGTCGGTCTGGGGAGGGTGTAGACTACCACATGTCTCCTCCGATACATGTAGAATCGCCAGCAGCTTCTTGTCACCTGACAGCGAGGAGTTTCACTGGGAGAGTGTAACGATAGGTTATGACTATAACCAAGTTCTGTTAGTTAGGGGCGATGCTTGGCATCACACTGCACTATCTCGCGTACGTGCACGCGTACTGAATAAACCACAAATGTACCTCTAATACCAGTATTAGTCTGACCACACCCCTCATCAGCTTACCTTCATAAGCAGGTGTGTGGTCACCTGCTCTCCTCCTTCCCAAGCTTTCACCACAAGGTGAGGACAAGGGCTGCAGCGGCCGTCTGATGCCAAGCATCGCCCCTAACTAACAGAACTTGGTTATAGTCATAACCTATCGTTCTGTATCGTTAGTGGCTTAGCTTGGCATCACACTGCACAAGGGAGGCCAAGCGGAGCCACTGGCTGACAAATACACCCCGCTGACAGCCCCCCCACAACCATCAGAACAGGGAGGGCCGAGCCCCCCCGACCCCCCCTAATGGCGGGTAGCCCCCCTATTAGGGACGTCACGGGAGGGCGACGGACCCGACCGTGCGAAGAGGCACTCAAGCAACTCAACGCACAGGGTGAGCAGACCGTGGCTTGACCCCACGACTACACACACGCACAACCCGCATGCCACCCGGGAACGAACGGAGGAACAACCTCGTTACTGCCCCCAGAATCACGGGGTCAAGGGCAAACCCAACCCCGTGGCAAGGCCGTAGCAGCGGAGCACGAAGGAAGACCCAGAACCACCAAAAGGACTGGACTCCCTAGAATGGGGGCCCGGAGAAGTCCATGATGCCAGCATCAAGACCCCACCAGGTGGGCACGTAGTGCCCCGCCCCCCACATCGCCAGCGTATTCGGACAAAGGCCCCTCAGTTACTGCACCTGGTATTCCCAGGCGGAATCCCATCCAAGTACTAACCAGGCCAGAACCTGCTTAGCTTCCGAGATCGGACGAGACCGGGCGTGTTCAGGTTGGTATGGCCGTAAGCCGAGCGGGCCCCGTCCCCCCAATAGTACACCGCCTGGCACACTGACCCTGCAGAACAGGCAGTCAGCATGGCCGTAAGCACACAAAAAAGGTTAACCAACGGAAGCAGGCAGCGCACCGGGGAAAAACCAGGCAACAGGCTGTTAACCCTAGCCTGGAGACTGCGGACGAGACAGGCGCCAGAGGGGACAGCTGAACACAGCCGCCCCGGCGGAAGGAGCGTAAGCTGGCGGTGTTGCATGACCAAGCCTCCATTTAAAAACCCCCACCCAGAGGGGTCGAGGCAGAGAAGGCTGACACGATTGGCAGACGTCATGAACGTGCAGGGGCACCCTCAAACGGTGAACCCGGGAGTTGACACTGCTCCAACACACCAGGGAATCAACCACCTCGGTGTTACCCAATGCGGTGGTTGTTCCTATAACCCCTCAAGAAAAAACTCCAAAACACACCTGCGGGTATACACCGGCTATACCGCAGTACAAGTGTTTCAGTTTCCAAAAAGGGTTAACCCAGGCCTACGGGTCGCAAACATCACTTCGGACCAGGCCTGGCGGTACGGGAAGCACAGGGTCACCAGAGGAGGTCAAAAAACCACCCCCACAGGCCCCTCTTCGCCATGCGTGAGAGAGGAGCGAAAAATAATGGAGAACCAGCCCCTAAGCACACCGTACCTGGTATTCCCCGGCGGTCTCCCAACCAAGTACTAACCAGGACCAACCTGTGTAGCGGCCGAGATCCGACGAGATCGAGCGCGTACAGAATGGCATGGCTGTAAGCCATGACGACAGTGCTGAGTAAAAACATACCCAACCAGGGTCTCCATAGCGCTTAACCCTGTGACACCCAGACCGACCTGGCATTTTTCCCCCTGAAAAAAGCCCAAGTCCCTCAGGGTACCAGAACAGCAGATCTGCATCCCCGGCGGACAACGGGTTCAACTGATCTGGACCAGCGTGACCAGAACCAGTCCCGTGCCCTAACCACGCCGACATGCCTACTCCAGGAGAAGGGCAGATATGCGTGTTGATCTTAACATGAAAAGAAGGCGCCACCCAGACGTTCGGACGAACCGCGCCTGGTGGCCCACCCCAAGGGCGTGAGACCCCACCACATATGTTCAGATCCATCCCGTCATCATCCCCCAGACATGAACGAGAATCCGTCGACAACCCACCCAGGTCATGGGATGTGGTCGTCGGAAGAGGAAAAACCCCCATCTCAGTTGCTTTATAAAAACGCTGTTTCAACCACAAGCAACCAAGGCGTGCCAGTCAATCGCCTGTTTACAGCGAGCTAGCACTATACGTGCGTCGGGACACACCCCCATCAATGAACAGGCTAATTAGACCTGTCATTGAATCCCCAAGGCGCCCAGGGGAACGACAAGAGGGGTGTGACACTCCCTAACTCCAACACTTCTGGAATAGAAAGAAGGAAGCATCAACAGTATGTATCCCAGTCTACACAGCCGGGGTAAAAAATGTTCACATTTTTACATCCCACCACCCTCCCATAGGAAAGAGACGGGGATCCCCAGAGAGACTTCCCACGCGAGCTGTACAGATTGAAAAGAATATATTGCACCTTGAGCCATGTAAAAAACTGGTTTTAGGGCCTCCGGGGAAGAGGCACTGAACCCATACACACTCAATAAACGAATTGAATCGAATATACATACAATAGAAAAGGACCCTTCTAGAGGGTCCACTCACTTTGACAATCTGAGGAGGAAGGCTCTGTACTCTGATGGAGGCTTCCTCACATGGAAGAAGGAGTCCGAACTCACAGAAGGCCTGAATAGGCGCTTGGTGAGGAGGAGCCCTGACCACCCCCCCTGAAAACAGATCCATCACATGGACCTGAACAGCACACGGAAGTCCTACCAACAGAGACGCGCACGGTGACGTACTCTATGGCGGGGGAATTCCTGCGGTGCACACGCCCAATATACCAGGCCGTGGGACCAGGAACTCCCTCCCCCCCCCCCCCCGTAACGTGCCGAACCGCCACGTGACGGGAACCTTGAAGGACAGGGGGTGTACCCCTGACCGACAGAACAATGGGGAGAGGAAAGGTTACCAGTTCA
>NC_140172.1:15286878-15359378 GCF_963971535.1 Notolepis coatsorum | reverse complement strand
ACCAGGGGTCTCATAAACACAGACACGGTATGTTTCTTCATAAGCACAAACAGTCCCTCAGAGGTATTCTGTGCACAGAACATTTAGAAAATGATGTGTGATATTCCACAGTTCAAAATAAAATATTTCCAATGTGAAATATAATACATTGGCAATTATTTAAGCATTACATCACACGCAGGAGTGGTTTGTGACCAATAAACCATGCCTAGGGGTGGTTGTTAGGCCCGAGGCGCAGCCGAGGGTCGTTAGACCCCCCTAGGCATGGTTTATTGGTCACAAATCACGACTGCACGTGGTGTAAAGCTTTTATACAACTGCCAGATTCATCCAACCTTATTTCTATACAATAAACACACATTAATCGAAGATTTATTGAAAAAACCATCCGCCAGAAAAAGTAGTTCCCACAACTCCATGTGGAAGCAGCTTGAAGTGCATCCAACCAAACTAACACATCCAACTGTGTATTATTGGAATGATTGAGAGAAGTTGCCTCATGTGGAAGCAGCTTGAAGTGCATCCAACCAACTAACACATCCAACTGTGTATTATTGGAATGATTGATTGAAAATTTATTAAAACGTTTTCTTTGCCCTATAGGAAAAAAACGTTTTCTTCGCCCTATTTTTTTATTTATTTCTTTTAGCCTAAACTTAACCAGTTGGAAACCAGGGGTACAGTAATAAAATTAGCAATCAACCAATCAATCAATTCAATAGACCATGCTCACTTAAAACAGCGCTGCTTCTCTCTCAGTCTGACTCCCCCGCTGTTGCAGACAGGAGTGTGTGTGTGTGTGTGTGCGTGTGTGTGTGTGTGTGTGTGTGTGTGTGTGTGTGTGTGTCACAGTGTGTGTCACAGTGTGTGTGTGTGCGTGTGTGTGTGTATGTGTGTGTGTGTGTGTGTGTGTGTGTGTGTGTATGTGTGTGTTTGTGGGTACGCCAGCGTCGGACAGTGTGAGAGAGAACGCTGCAGTCGGAAAGTAGGAAGGAAGAAATTTAAATCAATCAATTAATCTATCAATCAATCCGCGATTTTTCTTTTGTTCTAGATTGAGTCAAGACCCATCAATTACATCATCCAACATTGTTTAAAATACTAACACATTCCCCTTGACAGAATCGCTTCATATTTAGTCGTTATGGTGCTTTCAACATAACCATTTCATGTCCGCGATCCTGTTTTCTCCCGGAGTGAGCCGGGGAGGGTTATGTGATTTGGTTGTGGGCGGGTCCTGAGCCCAGGACCGTGGATTGTTACCAATAAAGACGTGTGAATGGCCAATCAGAATCGAGAAATTTGCATGCCGTTGTATAATGTCAATTATCAAAGCTAAATTAAGTGTGTAAAAAAAAAGAAAAAAAATACTTTTCTTTGTATTATTCACTACAGTATGAGCCACCTAGATCACAAGACTCGTCTGTATTGTTCCGATCTGCTCTGTCAAGCTTTTACCAGAGGTGTCTTACATTTCTTACATCCTCCCAGTGGGCTTAATTATTTTATTAACTATTTTGGATTAAGTATGGATTAAGGTTGACTAATAATACAATGTTAAGTGATTATGACTCTGGGGGAAATATCACTCTGCTTCAACTGGGAACACAGTTTTAAATAGATTTTTTAATTTCAGTTTCTCCTAGAGGTCTCTAACAGAAATGCCCTAATAAATCTGAGCCCTAATAAATAATTACTGCTTGGATAAATGTACCTCCTCAATACCTTGACATCTCATTAGTCAATAATATGGCCATACTATATCGAGTAAAAAGCTGTCAAATCTGCTCCATACAAAAGAATAAAGACTAGAATCACTTTCACCATCATTAGTCCGCAGAAACCTTGGTTCTAGCGTGTGTCAATCAAACTAGGTTGTCAATCAAAGCTGCCATGGGGGAGGGACAAAGTGGGACAGCCTTGAGAGAGAGAGGCACACCTGAAACCAGCCCATTCAACAACAACGGTAGTTCTAGTGATATCATTGAAATCTTCTTAAAAAACAATGATTTTCAAGCCATTGTTTGACACTAAAGGCCAAAATAGACTTCCACATAGTTTCTTTACCTGCGGTGGTTCTGCTCAGTGGTGCGTTGGTCATGGGACGGGGTGGCGCGCCATTCCACCAGGTCTGTGAGCAGGAGCACGCGCACGCACACACGTGCACACAAGAACGCGCTGCACTCGACTCATGCGCCAACTCGCCAAGTACCCACCTGGCCACGTTGCACAACAATAGCTCAGGTCGTCAGGTGTGTTCAAATACGTCCTCGGATACATTCACACAAAACTGGTGAATGAAATGTGTTCCATTCCTAGAGGCAATTAGGCACTGTCTTTATCCTGCGTGCACGCGAGGGAACAGTTCTGCTCATGCGCGGTAGCGTGCGCACGCGCCGTCATTAAAACACAGTGCGACCAGGTATGAAATCACCGACGCACCACTGGTTGCACTTGCAGGGATGTGAGTGTTCATAGTTCACCTCTGCACAGGGTTACATTTGGGGAGAGGTGCACGTCGTACTGCAGCGCCTCCAGTGGAGCCCGGGCGGCACGTTCACGTTGCAGTATAAATTACACTTGACGCCCCGGTGCCACGACAGTATCACTGGGCCGAGGACAATGGCATACGCACACTGGCAGCACAATGTCTTGGAAACAGAACAATAGCTGACACACATGAAATATTCACACGTTTCTCTTCCTTCCCTTTGACAAAGCGATTGTTCTCCAGTCAAAGCCCGTCGGGGCTCGTAGGACACATTACACACTCATTCACTCAGACAGACGTTGTTTTCTGCTCTCTGTGCTTGTAAGTAAAGACTACAGAAACAACACCCTGTCGTTTGTACATCAACGTCAACCAGAGAGAAAAGAAGTATGGCAAGGGGAAGAAAGAGAAGAGGGGAAATAAAATGAGGTGAAAATATTATAACAAAACACTGGCTGAGGCGGCTGGGTGGGTGGCGCAGCGGACATTGTTGCGCTCGTCACCAACACAAGAGACACCGGGTTCGAATCCGGCTGTCGGCGTTGCCTCCGGCTTGGGCCGGCCGTCATACTGGCTCAATTGGCAGAGTCAGCGGGTGGGAAGTCGAAGGGTGGTAATCTGGACGTTGTGGACAGCGACTCCTACAGGTCGGTCAGGGCGCCTGCACAGCAGAGACAGGAAATGGCGGGGGTAGTAGTGTGAGCCTCCCACACGGTGAGAGTCCGCGCTGGCAGGTGAAAAGATGCGACAGGCTGCCTCCTCGTGTATCGGAGGGGACACGTGATGCAAGGCTTCTATCCTCCCTACAACCGGCCAGTGGGGGGCATATGCAAGCAATGTTCAAGACAGGGGAGGGAAGAATTGGCACAGTGGAATTGGGATGGGAGAAAAATAGAAAAAGAGGAGAAAAAGTTTTTAAAATTTTTTTAAATAAAAAACACTGGCTGCATATCAATATTCCTGTTTTATTCGGGGTACTTGAGCATGTCTGTCAGTCTGTGAATTGGCTCGTGTAAAATGCCATATCCCTTTTACAATATGCAGGGTAAGCTCATATCATTCCTATGAGAAACCTGAATATGATCGCTGGGTAATAGCTGGGATACTGAATCTTATCCAGTTTGCTATTGGGTGTAATGGTCTGTGTGAGTTCCGTTCCCATGGTAATGCTGTTTACTCATGTATACGGGCATATTGGTAATGGGGATATGACTCGCTGACAGGCTAGACATATTGCAGTCACAAGGCAAAAATTAACAATGCTAAATTACTTTCACAGTGTAGGCACAGTGCTGGTTCAAGCCATCCGATTCAAAACCCCAATCCTTGAATCACTGTGGGGGTATATTCACATTCATTTTTTAAAAGTTTGACCTAATCTATTTGGAATGTTCTTAACCTCATTGTAAGTCATTATATTTTATGCTGTCATGCTGTATTTACAGTTTTTTCTTTGTGTATCAAGAGCTTACAATCAGCTAAATGATCTCGGCAACAATTAACAATCACAGACCCACTGGGGGCTGTCTGCGGGCGTCTGCAAATACATGAAGAACCATTTAAGATAAGATAAGATAAGATAAGATATTCCTTTATTGATCCCCTTGGGGAAATTCAGGCATCATAGCAGCATGGGGGGGAGGGGGGGGGGGTACAGGTAGTAAAACAACACAGTATACAGGTAGTAAAAAACAACAAAGGCAGTGTAAACAATTTTATCAATATGGTCAATATAATTTACTATCTGACTAGCTGAGGAATATTCACATTATTCACAGTGTTAGAGATTTATTCTGGTATGTTTAACATCTGTTCAGCAATTCCCCAGGTCATTTACCATGGTAAATAACATATACTGTATATAGGGAGGTGTCGTCTGACGTCACTTTAGTTTCCCGCGCGCTCCACCCGTACAGGGGTTTATCATTTGGAAAATGTATTATCGGCTGCTATTGTAATAATTCTGCCTCATGAACATTGGCAAGCTTTCCATTTTTGCACAAAATGTGTTCCCTTCTATCACTAACATTATTGTTTAAGCATTTTTGGTTGAAATAAAGTTAGTTCTATAAGGTTGTTTAATTTGTCGTAAAAAAATACCTACACTTACCAGTCGTTCAGTGCCGTCGCCGTCAGCAGCACCAGAGAGACGTGTAGTTCCTCAGTGAACGAAAACATAAACGTTGTTATTTTGCTACCTTTACGATTAATTGCGCATTTTTTCATGTTGAGCTATAGATTGAGGATGAATACACACAGAAAGGTACACCGTGCCAATGTCCATGCTTTATTTGTTTTAAACAAGACAATTTAGAAATGTGTCCATTGGAAATACATTGCGATTTCAAGAGGGGTGGACCGTGCGGGAAACAACAATGAAGTAACCACTACACCTCCCTCTAGACCAGGAAGTAACCACTACACCTCCCTATAGACCAGGAAGTAACCACTACACCTCCCTATAGACCAGGAAGTAACCACTACACCTCCCTATAGACCAGGAAGTAACCACTACACCTCCCTATAGACCAGGAAGTAACCACTACACCTCCCTATAGACCAGGAAGTAACCACTACACCTCCCTATAGACCAGGAAGTAACCACTACACCTCCCTATAGACCAGTAAGTAACCACTACACCTCCCTATAGACCAGGAAGTAACCACTACGCCTCCCTATACACAGCATTGACCCACAGGCAGGATGCTAGTTAGCACAATGCCATAGCTGAAGTAAACGCAGACGTACCAATCAAGGTGGTGACTCAAAGTCCTCCGCATGCCTTGCTGAACAACATAAGCTGTCGGTCCTCAGTGTTACAATAGGGAGCATTTTAATGGCACCACTAAAGGTTAGATATTCATTGAGTCATCGCACCGTTCTGCCAGTTCCCTGTAATTAACAGCGTGTGGTGGTGTTGAAGACACAATAATACGTCTCTCCACAAGAAGCAGTCTTTGTGGAACCTGGGTTGAAAAAGAAAGCACTCAGGAGATTCTGCGGGGGTGGCCATAACGTTTACTCGTGATGGGAAAAAATCGGCACGATAGACTGAGAGAGAAACCCAGAAATTCTCATTGCAGATTGTGTGCAAGAGACCGCAGCAAAAATATGTTGTCGAAGTGATGATGAAGTTGTCCAGAGACCAAGAATGTGCACAACAACACACACACAGACCCATGTGCTTTCATAATGTGACCTTCAATGAATGTTGAACCTGGGGAGAGGAGCAGGGCGGCGTGTGTGGAAGCATTTGATAAAGGGAAGCTGGTCTGTGACAGTTGAAATGTCACCGGAGAAAGGATGTGATTGGACGGCGAGAGAATGAGTGAGGTGAACTGGTTTGTTGTCGGGCCAACAGGAAGCGTGTCCTGTCGTAGGTGGTGACGTTGTAGTCATGTGAATACTCAAACTGCCTTCAAGGTTCCTATATTATGAAGGTTTGGTCACAGAAGTAAATAACTACTGGTGCGCTGACTATGACCAGTGTTCTCATTTACTTAAGTACAATCCCAAGTGGTTGCTGACCAGGTCCCGTATTCTTAAGCATCCCAGGACTTCTGGTCTAGTGTAAGATGGGATAGTCCCGTGTTGAGAGGCACACCGCTTCCTCCTCCAAAAGTGTACAATTTAAGAATGCATTTTCCCAGTTTAGATTTAGCTAAATCTTACTGTTTAAGTTGTAAATGTGCAACAGAGCCACAGTGAAACCAAATAAAGACAAAATTGCTAAAGCTAACAGCAACCCAACCACTGACACTATGGCTGCTATCAATTGGCAGAGAGAGAGAGAGAGAGAGAGAGAGAGAGAGAGAGAGAGAGAGAGAGAGAGAGAGAGAGAGAGAGAGAGAGAGAGAGAGAGAGAGAGAGAGAGAGAGAGAGAGAGAGAGAGAGAGAGAGAGAGAGAGAGAGAGAGAGAGAGAGAGAGAGAGAGAGAGAGAGAGAGAGAGAGAGAGAGAGAGAGAGAGAGAGAGAGAGAGAGAGAGAGAGAGAGAGAGAGAGAGAGAGAGAGAGAGAGAGAGACTCAAACGAAGGTGGACCGAACGAGACCCAAATACAAAATGTGGAACATCAGTGTTCAGGCCAGGTCACTCAGTGATTCGGATCATAGGTGTTCAAGAGGGTATGGAAGAGGACGACCCTACAGACTTGGTTTAGACATGTATACCAAGGGGGGGGGGGGCACAGGGTCAGTTTAAAGACAGTGGCAACAGGTCGCCATCCTCGTCAACAGGGACACGCCGTGCCACCGGGTCTGTGAGCAGAAGCACGCGCGGGCACACAGACTGATGCGCTGCACACAGACTGATGCGCCAACTCGTCGTCATTAAAACACAGTGCAACCAGGTATGAAATCACCAACGCACCACTGCTTGTCAAACTTGTCCGGCAGCGTGGCCACATGAGTAGAGCTCCGGACTCGGAAGATCACCGGTTCAAGCCCCAGTCGCGTGAATACTTTCCCCAAGGTGGTTGTCCTTCCGCGTTCGGTTTGCGCGGCCTGATTGGCCACTGACGCTTCTCTCAGCGCCCAATCGCGTTGCGCCTAGCTTTCAGTTCCACAGCCCAAGTCCTTCCGTTCCACAGCCCATTTCCTCGTATTGTTTTCATCTCTCTATATGAACGTAGCCCGTTTTCATCTCTCTATATTAACGTAGCCCATTTCCTCGTATTGTTTTCATCTCTCTATATTAACGTAACGCGCTATTCATATCAATCGACATCACATCAATAGTTAGTATATTGATGCACGGCGGTAGCAGAATAGTGATGCACGGCGGTCGTAGTTAGTGCATTGATGTGCTAGTTAGTTAGTATATTGATGCACGGCGGTAGCGAGTTAGTTGATAGTTAGTAGTATATTGATGCAGGTAGGTAGCTGATGTGACGGACTTGTGGAAGTGAGAGAAGTTCTGAAAGTTAGGAGCGAGCGTTAGGAGTAACGCGATTGGGCGTTGAGAGAAGCGTCAGTGGCCAATCAGGCCGCGTAAACCGAACGCGGAAGGACAACCACCTTGGGGAAAGTATTCACGCGCCCCGGTCAAGGCTGCTGTCGGAAAGTGGTGTTGTTGTCCAGCAGGGGGCGCTCTGTCCTCTGGACTAGTCAGTAACAATGCCCCTGTTATGGTGATGGGGACACCGTATAGCTGCGAGTGTGAGCTGAGACGCTAAACCGAGGTCCTGACTGAATCTCGAATGCTGGCGACACACACATTATAATGATGCAGGGGGGGGGGGGGGGGACTTCAATTGTGTTATGGATGCTTCACTGGATAAACAATTGTCAAGGTCATAAATCTAGCAATTTATTGTATATTGTTTATAAACATACCGTGTTTGAGCCAATCAGCAATACCAACTGACATTTACATTTAGTCATTTAGCTGACACTTTTATCCAAAGCGACTTACAAGTTCTGTACGATAAGGAAGGGTACAACTCTTTCAGCTAAGTAACAATGTTCGTCAAACAGTGCTGAACTGAGTCACGTGACTAAGTTGCCCCTACCTGCGTGAGCTGCTGCACTAAAGAAGTACGACGTGGCTCTATGGAGAAACCACGACACTCCCCTGAGTAAAAGTAGTTTCAAACTAAAACGGCTGGATGTCATTTAGCCAAATCAGCACGGCTGTGAGTGTGAGTCTTTCACCTTTCACATATCTAGCTTTGGCATGGATTGATTGTTTAGATCGCTAGCATGGCTAACAAATGCAAATAATATTGTAGTCTGCCCCGTTGTTCTGACCAGGATTGTGTTCTTTTTGCCCCCTTGATGCGCGCAATCACTGAGTCTGACGTGGACGAGAAACACGTCTATTGAACCCTACCACCAGGAATTATAATTTATACTGACTCCAGTTCATAAATCCCATTCTAGGATTGATTCTAGCCAGTGTTTAGTCGTGCTGTGGCCTGCCTGGCACACAGTGAGCGTCTCCATTGTGTTTAGAACCTGGCCGAACCTGGGACTGTTGTATCATCGTGGTTTAGCTCATGTACCACAGTTGTTGGTGATGTGAATTATGAAAGGTTGCCTAGCAACCAGAGAGTTTACAAGAAACGCAATGGTTAGCCCCATGGCTAGTTAGCCCCAGCCAGGCTGAACATAGCTAATGGAGACCAGGCATTCGACTTTAGACTGGTCTGTCTGTGTGGTGACCACACAATACCACAATACAGTGCATCTTGATAAGTGACCATGCTCCCATGCTCTCCTGAAATGATACAGGAGATGTGGATGATTCAGTATTAGGGGTGTAACGATGCATCGATTAATCGAAATGCATCGATTCTAATGTGGCGATTCAACTGCATCGATTTGAAAATGTTAGAATCGATTATAATCTAAATTAATCAAAAAATATATATATATTTTTTTTTGTGTGTATTGTTTTTATTGACCTATAGTCCATTCATGCTGAGTGAATCAGTTCCCCCAGCCACATTTGTGTATTCAAATTTTTTTGGGGAATTAACTGATGTATCGAAAATGTATCGAATCGAATCGTAGTCAAATGAAGAGATTTCATGATGCATTGAATCGTTTCCTGAATAATCGTAATCGAAATGAATCGTTGTGAGGTCGCATCGTTACACCCCTAATCAGTATTGTGGGAATCTATCGAAGCAGTGCTTAGAGGTTAGTGGAGTCGGATGAATCGGTGTCTCAGCTAGAATAATGTTCATACAAATCCTTGGCAGATCCCCACACATCGAATTCTATAGCCTTCCTTCCAACGAGACGAGTACAATATAATTATATCCGCTCGGGTTAGTAAGCAGATGGCCAGAATTAAGCAGATGCAATTTGAAATAGGAGACAAGCCTCAGAAATTGTTGGCATGACGGATGAGACGGACACAAGTCTCTCAGTCGATACTGAGAATAAGACATGTCCTTAGGCTTAGTGACCATAAAGAAATAAAAGCACGTTTTATGGAATTCTATTCAAAATTGTATGAGTCAGAGGCTGTCGGGTGGCGTAGCGGAGATTGCCCTCGTCACCAATGCAAGAGGCTGCAGTCTCGACTCCCGGAGTCAGCATTGCCTGCGGCTTGGGCCGATCGTCATACTAACTCGTTTGGCTGAGTTAGCAGGAGGGAAGTCGTGGGTGGTAATCTGGCGTTGTGGACAGATTCAATAATAATAATAATAATAGATCAAATTTCTATAGCGCCTTTCATAGAACCCAAGGTCGCTTCACAATCAGGACAAAAAATAGGGCTAGGGAAGTATGGGGGGGGAAAGGGGGATGAGGGCAGGTAAGGGATAATGGATAATGGACCTAATCTAATCTAAACTAACTGATGGGGACCAGATTCAGGTCTGGACAGGTCAGGTCTGGGTGCCTGCTCAGCGAAAGGCAGGAAGTGGTGAAGGCAGCGTGACCTCCCACGCGTTACACTTCACCAATGAGAGTCCTCGCTGTGAAAAGAGAGCCACTGGCTGTCTCCGCATGTGTCAGAGGAAGCATGTGGTGGACTTCAGGGTTCCCTTGTACCGACCAGTAGGGGGAACATGTGCACAACGACCAGGTAGGGGAGGGGGGGAATTGGCATAACGACTAAATTGGGATGGGGAGAAAAGCATCGAAAATCAGGCGGAGAAAAAGAGGATAAAAGAATTTAAATAAAAAAAGTCAAATGGTAATTTCTCTCTGAACCGAGCCTGCCTCATCTTACAAGTGAAGCAGTAGTGGAACTACTAGACAAACATCTCTATCAAAGATAATAGAAGCAATTAAGGAATTCCTTGGCCCTGACAGGGTTACTATAAGAGTGTTTCTCTAAGGAATTGTCTCCACTACTGTTGCGTACGATTAAACATGCTGCATCAACTGGCTCAACTGCCTCAAATGCTTTATAATGCAAATATTTTATTCATTTTTAAAAAGGGAATAAATATCTATTTCATCGTGGTTTTACAACACTCTGACCCAAAATCTTTTATTATGATGACATATTGGGAGTTATGAATAGTTGCACTGTGGATTCAACACAGAATAGGCCTATATAATTTTATGCAGGAAAATATGTGGGTGTATGACAAGCAAGTACCTGCAAGTGTTCTTTTTGTTTTTAACTGACAAATATGTCTCAAAATGACCTGGAGATCAGATATTTTCTCAGGTTATAAAAGTTGATAATGCCTCAAAGTACGCCACTCTGAGGCGGCTAGGAGTGATTTCCTGCTCTGTCTGCTCTGAGACACTTGGTAAATACTGCACCAGGCCTTTTCGTCCTTAAGGCCCTGGCTCTCCTCCGGGAAATCATATCTAAACTCCACCCGTGCAGTAACCCGATCAAAGGCAGTGGGGGTGAAACTGCGAAATGCAAATCCGTTCCATTCATTCTGGCAACTAAGATTAGATGTGATTTTAAGATGAGAAGAACTTTATTTTCCCCGAGGGGGAATTGCATTGTTGTCGGCAGCACTCCGTGGCAATGATGTTGAAATTTTTTTTATAATGAAATGATAAACGTTAAGAGATAAAACACAGGTTCTTAGCAAATGTGCAAGAGTGAATTATATTCCATTTTACAGGTTAACATGTCTTAAACAGGGCAGAATAAATAATAGTGTACATACAGAAATATATGCTCATGACTAATCTAATATGAATTAGTGGAACAGTCTGGAGTTAGAGCTAAAACAGAGTACAAACTTAAATCAGTTTAAAAAGATGTACAAGCGGTCAGGTGGCGTAGCGGAGATTGTGCTCACCAATGCAAGTAAGAGGCTGCGGTCTCGACTCCCGGAGAGTCAGCATTGCCTTGGCTTGGGCTGATTGCTATACTAACTCGTTTGGCTGAGTTAGGGGGAGGGGAGCCGTGGGTGGGTCCTGGGCGTTGTGGACAGCGACCCCTACAGTTCGGTCGGGGTGCCTGCACAGCGAGGGTAGGATGTGGAGAAAGGTAGTGTGACCTTCCACACGTTACACTCTCCCAGTGAGAATCTGCGCTGCCAGGCTGGCTGCCGGCTGGCTGCACATGTGTCGGAGGAAAGCATGTGACAGTCTCCGACCTCCCGGACCAACAGTAGGGGGGGGGGGGGGTGCGCAACAACCAGGAAGGGGGTTGGGAATTGGCATAACGACTAACAGTGGGATGGGAGAACAAATCGGAAAAAGGATGGGGGAAAAAGATAATAATAAAAAAAAAAAAAAGTAACATCTTTCTTAAATAGGTATCTGGAAGAGGAAGTGTGTTGATTGGGAGTATGTGTAAGATGTAAATAAAAAATTTAAGAAATGATGTATATCATATGGTATTTATTTAGTATATTATATATATTATATACTACATATTTATAGGTATATTTATATAAATGTATTTATATATACATGTATTGGATTATATAGAGATACAGCGTTTATACATATAATTAACAATAGATTAAATTATCATTTGTGATGGTTAAAAAGGGGTAGGAATAGAAAAAAAAAAGTGTATACTTCTTCCTACTCCTTTTCCGAACAGGGTAAACTATGATTTGTCTATCTGTTTCACTTTTGTTGTCTTTTTTTATTATCTTTTGTATGTGAAATGAACATTATTATATATATACTTGGTCGAAATTAAAGTCTTTCATTCATTCAATGTACCAGTTCATGCACATGAGATGTGTGAGCGAGCAGCAAGGATACATGATCCTCCCATGATGAGCTACAAGAGAGCGTGTCACATCATATAGGGTCCTGCTGCCTAGAGAACATATCATGTGACCACCTGGAACAGATGGATCCCGGCTCCTCACAGCAGCACGTCGAGGTGCCCTTTAGCAAGGCACTTAACCCCCAACTGCTCCCGATGAGCAGGTTGGCATCTTGCATGGTTGCCTCTGTCGTCGGGTGTGAGTGAATTGGTGAACGTGAGGCAAAAGTTGCAAAGCGCTTTGGATAAAAGTACTATACAGTATAAGTCCATTTACCATTTACATGTACAGTAACTGTATATCTATATATCCGTTTTTGGGGGTGTGGAGTTTGGGGGTGGGGGTTTGGGGGTGTGGAGTTTGGGGGTGGGGGTGTGGAGTTTGGGGGTGGGGGTTTGGGGGTGGGGGTGTGGAGTTTGGGGGTGGGGGTGTGGCATTCGCTGGTTTCCTCGTGGTGGCGGGGTCGCCGGGACCGGGGGAGATGGGGCGGCCTGCGGGGGTGGCATCCCCATGAGTGGCACACAAGCTGTTTGTGTTTTCCTTCAGTCATGACGTGCTTTATCAGGGGGGGGGGTGTCTTAGATGGGGATGTGGTTGGGGATTGATGTGTGGGGTGTTTGAGGGACTGGCTGTTCGACGGGGGGTTCACATGCCTTCCAGCAACACTGTACTTATTGTACTTATTTTATGCATATCCTTATGTCTGCACGTTTACGTTGCACTACGTTTACCTGTCTGTACAGTATGTCTGCAATTGTTGCATTGCATTGTTTTTATTCTGTCAACTGTGTGCTGATTTTATGCCTATGTAACATGTTCATTTTATACTAATTGCTGTGGGGCACTCTGGACTGCGGTAATGTGTGAAAAATGCTATATAGATAGTTATTAATATGTATGCTTATTATTATATTGTAAAAGATGTATGCATTGAAATGTTTGTAAAGTCTCAACGACATTTAAAATGACGGTGACCTCAATTGTCCTTTTGAGAATAAATAAAGGTTTGAATGAATTATAGAGTAAGGTACTTTACTCTAAAAGAAAACGATTTTCACCACATTTTCTGAAGGCGAGGAGAAAGGCTTGTTAACAGTCGACCTCCTCTTCTCTCTTCCCTTCCCTCCTCTCTTCCCTCCAGGCCATGAAGGTGGTGTCCAAGAGGCGACTTATGAAGCAATGTGGATTCCCACGTAAGTCTATTCTGTTCTGCTGGGCAGTTTGCTGTATATGGGTACTTGGAAATACATTTTATTGTTTTTTTTCCTACTCTTAATTATGAAAAGAAAGTGTAAAAGTAGGCTAGGATTACATGACATGGCTTCCATTTGTCATCATGGGGTTTAAAAAGAGAGTCCTGAGAGTAAAAACATATAAAGGACTTGATTGGTAGATTGGTGGACCATAGGGAATGGTCTCGTTAACTCATTTTATGAGAAAAACCAAACAAGAGGAAGTGAATTGTTTAGTAAGGTTTTGGTTGTTGTGGTGGTCTGCAGGTCGTCCGCCGCCTCGAGGCCCCAAAGCAGCCCAAGGAGAGCAGCCCAAAGTCCTGGGGCCCCTGGAGAGGGTCTACCAAGAGATCGCCATCCTCAAGAAACTGGACCACCTCAACATCGTTAAACTGGTCGAGGTGAGAGTTGTTGTTTGTTTTGTGACTGTGCAAGAAGACAAACAACGCATATGCAGTTTCTAGCAGTCAATATTTAGGTTCCAACCAGTGAATCACGTTCAGTTTCAGCTTATTTATTTATTTTGCAGGGACACTGCACATGAATCAAAATCAACATTTCTGTCAATGTGGCAGTTTTAGCCGGCGGGATCGTAGACTCGTGACCTACACTAGACAAACTGGATCTATGATCTGACAGTGGGAGTGGGATGGAAAACCTGAGTAGATCCGCTGTTGGGTTGATGAACGGATGGAAGGCAGCTGTGCAGGCTGAGGAGGTGAAGTGGATGAACCATGATGAGTAGGGAACAGGAAGATGAGAGAGAGAGAGAGAGAGAGAGAGAGAGCGTGGGAGGGGAACTGGAGGTTTGGCAGGAGTGGAGGAGACGATGAGGGCTACACAGTGGAGGGGAGATGATCAAGGCTAGAGTTAGGATCGCTAATTGTGAATACGTATTATGTAGAAACGAATATGAATGTAACCTGGAGAGATGGCTAGAGAGTGGGCCTGGGGTAGGACTATAATAATATAATAATAATAATAATAATAATAATAATAATAATAATAATAATAATAATAATAATAATAATAATAATAATAATAATAACTGGACTTTGAAGAAGTCTTTATTCATCATGCAGTGACACACACATGCAATGGGCGGCACACACACACAGGAACACACACATGCAATTGTTTTTTGGGTCGCCGATGCGAATGAGCTCTACGCTTAACCCATCCCGTCGTCCTTCCCCCCCCAAGGGCAGCCAGGAGCAGACATGGGCTGCGACGTGGGGCCACGCCCCGGGGACCAATCCAAGTGCTCCTGTCCGTCTTCGTCAGGGAATGCGACAGCGTTAGCGATCTGTTGTGCATGTTTTTCCATTGGGTTTATCTTATCGGGGGGGGGGGGGGGAACCCTTGCGAGCATACCCCACCTGCATACCCCACCTGGGTAACTGGCATAGCGGAAACCTGGTCCCCAAGCAGGAATCCACTACACCACCGTGCTGTGAGGAGACAGTGTTAACCACTACACCACCGTGCTGTGAGGAGACAGTGTTAACCACTACACTACCGTGCATATATGATGAATTGAAAATGGGGGACCCTGATGTAAACAAGACGAAAGTCTTTCTCTGGTCTGCATCCCCTTAACAATTGTATGTATTGAGCTGTACTGTACTGTACCCATTCTGCAATCTGTTAATAAACTTCTCAATCAATCAATCAATCAATCTGTGAGGAGACAGTGTTAACCACTACACCACCATGCTGTGAGGAGACAGTGTTAACCACTACACCACCGTGCTGTGAGGAGACAGTGTTAACCACTACACCACCATGCTGTGAGGAGACAGTGTTAACCACTACACCACCTCGCTGTGAGGAGACAGTGTTAACCACTACACCACCGTGCTGTGAGGAGACAGTGTTAACCACTACACCACTGTGCTGTGAGGAGACAGTGTTAACCACTACACCACCGTGCTGTGAGGAGACAGTGTTAACCACTACACCACCGTGCTGTGAGGAGACAGTGTTAACCACTACACCACCGTGCTGTGAGGAGACAGTGTTAACCACTACACCACCGTGCTGTGAGGAGACAGTGTTAACCACTACACCACCGTGCTGTGAGGAGACAGTGTTAACGACTACACCACCGTGCTGTGAGACAGTGTTAACCACTACACCACCGTGCTGTGAGACAGTGTTAACCACTACACCACCATGCTGTGAGGAGACAGTGTTAACCACTACACCACCGTGCTGTGAGGAGACAGTGTTAACCACTACACCACCATGCTGTGAGGAGACAGTGTTAACCACTACACCACCGTGCTGTGAGGCGACAGTGTTAACCACTACACCACCGTGCTGTGAGGAGACAGTGTTAACCACTACACCACCTGTGAGGAGACAGTGTTAACCACTACACCACCGTGCTGTGAGGAGACAGTGTTAACCACTACACCACCGTGCTGTGAGGAGACAGTGTTAACCACTACACCACCGTGCTGTGATGAGACAGTGTTAACCACTACACCACCGTGCTGTGAGGAGACAGTGTTCTGTATCGTTAGTGGCTTAGCTTGGCATCGCCTTCTGCACTATCTCGCGTACGTGCACGCGTACTGAATAAACCACAAATGTACCTCTAATACCAGTATTAGTCTGACCACACCCCTCATCAGCTTACCTTCATAAGCAGGTGTGTGGTCACCTGCTCTCCTCCTTCTCGCTTTCACCACAAGGAAGAGGTGCCTCGGTAGATCCCCACACTTGACACCATGATGGAAGAAATTGGATTAGGAACAGCTTGGGAAACAAGGATACGTTGACATCATATCTTTATTTTCTCTCTCACTATTTTCGAGAAAATACGGCGATATTGTCTTCGTACTGGAGTGTCTAGAAGATGATGATCATTCTACAAACCCTCCACCGGTTTTCGTATTGGGAGCACGCCGCTGCATGCTTCTCAACTGCAGTTCCTTGCTGTGTTTGTTGGGGTGAAACCTGTCAGGCCACAGCTGAACTGTCGGACATGCCGCTGTTGTGAGGAGCGGTGCGTTCCAGGTTGGGTGAGTAGTGTTTGCTGGCGGGCTCCACTTGTCTGTTAGTGCTATGGGGGCTACTAGACAAAGTTTATGGAAACCGGCCCCAGGCTAGGGTCCTTTGTTTAGCCGTCTAGGCGACAGAAGGCCTTGGTCTGGCGACCATTATAGTTTTAACTAGTGGGCCGCGACCATTGACACTGGTGATCCCTGTGTGTTCTGGACGAGTGGATTCTCTCTGTCACCGTGTTAAGACCCCATCTTTCATATCCAAATGAGAGTATTCCTTCACGAGGGGATATGTGCATGTAATGTGCGATAGCGGCAGATTCATGTTCAAAGTCAGCTATACAGGCCAGTTGGTACTGTGCTGATTCCGCCGGACGTGGTATTATCACCGTTGTGAAGCGGTGTTGACGTCTTGTTTTCTCTTTTTTCTTAAAAAGTGAGGAGGGTTCAGAACGGCGGCCTGTCTGGGTGAGTGTTATGTCATTGTTTACATGTTCATAGCTTACGGTTAGCCGGTCGGTGGCCTGGCGCGGGGTAGCTTGGCTTCTCGCGCGCCGCCGGGAGCTCGCTCCTGATCGCGTGCGTCGTAGATCGGCGTCTCGCGAGCGGAAGCAATAGCACCCGAACGGTTGGAGCAGCCGTTAGCTTGATGCTATTCTGTTGAACGTGCTTTGATTTTTAACATGTTTTACACTCTTGACCACGACGTCATCCTTGACAGGGGATGTTCGTCGACCCTGCCTGAGCCTAGACGGGGATTGCGTCAACAAAGAGGACTGTAGCGACTGGTGGAGCGGCGACGCTGCCCGGATCGAACAACACGGGACGGCTGTGTTCTACGGTGGCTTGTGACTGCACTTCGCTGATCTGCGTTCCGGGCAGGTACGGGGTTGGCCAGACCCCATAACACGTCTTCTGGTTTTACCTTGCTAAATGTATTGTGAATAACGGTGTTTTTTCCCAAAACGTGTGTTGTTGCAATGCATTTGAGATACGTTGCGGGTTGTGTGTGAGCTGTTTTGTCACTGGCAGTTAGCTTCTCCGTGCAGGTCGTGATGTATTGATCTGGTTGTTGTGTGAGAAACATCATGGTGTTTATGTGTACCGTGTACTCACTACTAAGGCAACTAACCTATGAAGCTATGCTTGGTGACGAGTGAGTAAAAGAATGTTCTTTCTCAGACTGTAATGACAATGAACAGTGAGTTCACACATTAACAGGTTTTCCTGTTTTAACTGGCCGTATTGAGGGTAAAATAGGAGGATTGTGTTTCCCCCCCCGGTTCCCTGGGGACTTTATCACCTCCTATCAGACATGTTGTGCATTAATTGTGTCTTTTGTGTGGTAGGGATACGATGTAACTCTCAGCTTGATTGCTGAGGTTGTGCTAAATCTGCTGGAGAAACTTATTTCCTAAAGGGAAATTGGTTTGGTTGCTGTCATGTGTGCTTAGCAAGGCCTGTGGTCGATACTAATCAAGAATGATGTATTCTCTCATTGTGAAAAAAACGGCGTTCCTCTGTTGAGTGTTTTTGCCATTTTTTGTAGGTGATGATGGGTTGTGTGTGTCATGTGACCTACAACTGGGTTGTACTGGCCACAGAAGCACATGTGTATGTTGGACCGGGGTTCTTAGAGCCCTCTCTATTCTGTGTTTTTCCTTAGTAAAAATCAGATAGCAGGTTAGCTCGTGCGCTGTGTGGAGCTGTGAAACGCTTCATAGAGCTGACTATGACTGTGTCATATTCTCTTTTTGTCGTTACGTCGTATCATGGGTGTGGGGTCGTAAAGGGGTGAACTGGTAACCTTTCCTCTCCCCATTGTTCTGTCGGTCAGGGGTACACCCCCTGTCCTTCAAGGTTCCCGTCACGTGGCGGTTCGGCACGTTACGGGGGGGGGGGGGGGGGGGGGGGAGGGAGTTCCTGGTCCCACGGCCTGGTATATTGGGCGTGTGCACCGCAGGAATTCCCCCGCCATAGAGTACGTCACCGTGCGCGTCTCTGTTGGTAGGACTTCCGTGTGCTGTTCAGGTCCATGTGATGGATCTGTTTTCAGGGGGGGTGGTCAGGGCTCCTCCTCACCAAGCGCCTACTCAGGCCTTCTGTGAGTTCGGACTCCTTCTTCCATGTGAGGAAGCCTCCATCAGAGTACAGAGCCTTCCTCCTCAGATTGTCAAAGTGAGTGGACCCTCTAGAAGGGTCCTTTTCTATTGTATGTATATTCGATTCAATTCGTTTATTGAGTGTGTATGGGTTCGGTGCCTCTTCCCCGGAGGCCCTAAAACCAGTTTTTTACATGGCTCAAGGTGCAATATATTCTTTTCAATCTGTACAGCTCGCGTGGGAAGTCTCTCTGGGGATCCCCGTCTCTTTCCTATGGGAGGGTGGTGGGATGTAAAAATGTGAACATTTTTTACCCCGGCTGTGTAGACTGGGATACATACTGTTGATGCTTCCTTCTTTCTATTCCAGAAGTGTTGGAGTTAGGGAGTGTCACACCCCTCTTGTCGTTCCCCTGGGCGCCTTGGGGATTCAATGACAGGTCTAAATAGCCTGTTCATTGATGGGGGTGTGTCCCGACGCACGTATAGTGCTAGCTCGCTGTAAACAGGCGATTGACTGGCACGCCTTAGTTGCTTGTGGTTGAAACAGCGTTTTTATAAAGCAACTGAGATGGGGGTTTTTCCTCTTCCGGCGACCACATCCCATGACCTGGGTGGGTTGTCGACGGATTCTCGTTCATGTCTGGGGGATGATGACGGGATGGATCTGAACATATGTAGTGGGGTCTCACGCCCTTGGGGTGGGCCGCCAGGCGCGGTTCGTCCCGACGTCTGGGTGGCGCCTTCTTTTCATGTTAAGATCAACACGCATATCTGCCCTTCTCCTGGAGTAGGCATGTCGGCGTGGTTAGGGCACGGGACTGGTTCTGGTCACGCTGGTCCAGATCAGTTGAACCCGTTGTCCGCCGGGGATGCAGATCTGCTGTTCTGGTACCCTGAGGGACTTGGGCTTTTTTCAGGGGGAAAAATGCCAGGTCGGTCTGGGTGTCACAGGGTTAAGCGCTATGGAGACCCTGGTTGGGTATGTTTTTACTCAGCACTGTCGTCATGGCTTACAGCCATGCCATTCTGTACGCGCTCGATCTCGTCGGATCTCGGCCGCTACACAGGTTGGTCCTGGTTAGTACTTGGTTGGGAGACCGCCGGGGAATACCGGGTACGGTGTGCTTAGGGGCTGGTTCTCCATTATTTTTCGCTCCTCTCTCACGCATGGCGGAGAGGGGCCTGTGGGGGTGGTTTTTTGACCTCCTCTGGTGACCCTGTGCTTCCCGTACCGCCAGGCCCGGTCCGAAGTGATGTTTGCGACCCGTAGGCCTGGGTTAACCCTTTTTGGAAACTGAAACACTTGTACTGCGGTATAGCCGGTGTATACCCGCAGGTGTGTTTTGGAGTTTTTTCTTGAGGGGTTATAGGAACAACCACCGCATTGGGTAACACCGAGGTGGTTGATTCCCTGGTGTGTTGGAGCAGTGTCAACTCCCGGGTTCACCGGTTGAGGGTGCCCCTGCACGTTCATGACGTCTGCCAATCGTGTCGGCCTTCTCTGCCTCGACCCCTCTGGGTGGGGGTTGTTAAATGGAGGCTTGGTCATGCAACACCGCCAGCTTACGCTCCTTCCGCCGGGGCGGCTGTGTTCAGCTGTCCCCTCTGGCGCCTGTCTCGTCCGCAGTCTCCAGGCTAGGGTTAACAGCCTGTTGCCTGGTTTTTCCCCGGTGCGCTGCCTGCTTCCGTTGGTTAACCTTTTTTGTGTGCTTACGGCCATGCTGACTGCCTATTCTGCAGGGTCAGTGTGCCAGGCGGTGTGCTATTGGGGGGACGGGGCCCGCTCGGCTTACGGCCATACCGACCTGAACACGCCCGGTCTCGTCCGATCTCGGAAGCTGGGCAGGTTCTGGCCTGGTTGGTTCCGCCTGGGAATACCAGGTGCAGTAACTGAGGGGCCTTTGTCCGAATACGCTGGCGATGTGGGGGGCGGGGCACTACGTGCCCACCTGGTGGGGTCTTGATGCTGGCATCATGGACTTCTCCGGGCCCCCATTCCAGGGAGTCCAGTCCTTTTGGTGGGTCTGGGTCTTCCTTCGTGCTCCGCTGCTACGGCCTTGCCACGGGGTTGGGTTTGCCCTTGACCCCGTGATTCTGGGGGCAGTAACGAGGTTGTTCCTCCGTTCGTTCCCGGGTGGCATGCGGGTTGTGCGTGTGTGTAGTCGTGGGGTCAAGCCACGGTCTGCTCACCCTGTGCGTTGAGTTGCTTGAGTGCCTCTTCGCACGGTCGGGTCCGTCGCCCTCCCGTGACGTCCCTAATAGGGGGGCTACCCTCCATTAGGGGGGGTCGGGGGGGCTCGGCCCTCCCTGTTCTGATGGTTTTGGGGGGCTGTCAGCGGGGTGTATTTGTCAGCCAAGTGGCTCCGCTTGGCCTCCCTTGTGCAGAAGGCGATGCCAAGCTAAGCCACTAACGATACAGAACGTTAGGTTATGACTATAACCAAGTTCTGTTAGTTAGGGGCGATGCTTGGCATCGGACGCCGCTGCAGCCCTTGTCCTCACCTTGTGGTGAAAGCTTGGGAAGGAGGAGAGCAGGTGACCACACACCTGCTTATGAAGGTAAGCTGATGAGGGGTGTGGTCAGACTAATACTGGTATTAGAGGTACATTTGTGGTTTATTCAGTACGCGTGCACGTACGCGAGATAGTGCAGAAGGCGATGCCAAGCATCGCCCCTAACTAACAGAACTTGGTTATAGTCATAACCTAACGTTAACCACTACACCACGTGCTGTGAGGAGACAGTGTTAACCACTACACCACCGTGCTGTGAGGAGACAGTGTTAACCACTACACCACCGTGCTGTGAGGAGACAGTGTTAACCACTACACCACAGTGCTGTGAGGAGACAGTGTTAACCACTACACCACCGTGCTGTGAGGAGACAGTGTTAACCACTACACCACCGTGCTGTGAGGAGACAGTGTTAACCACTACACCACCGTGCTGTGAGGTGACAGTGTTAACCACTACACCACCGTGCTGTGAGGCGACAGTATTAACCACTACACCACCGTGCTGTGAGGAGACAGTGTTAACCACTACACCACCGTGCTGTGAGGCGACAGTATTAACCACTACACCACCGTGCTGTGAGGAGACAGTGTTAACCACTACACCACCGTGCTGTGAGGAGACAGTGTTAACCACTACACCACCGTGCTGTGAGGAGACAGTGTTAACCACTACACCACCTGTGAGGAGACAGTGTTAACCGCTACACCACCATGCTGTGAGGAGACAGTGTTAACCACTACACCACCGTGCTGTGAGGAGACAGTGTTAACCACTACACCACCGTGCCGTGAGGAGACAGTGTTAACCACTACACCACCGTGCTGTGAGGAGACAGTGTTAACCACTACACCACCTTGCTGTGAGGAGACAGTGTTAACCACTACACCACCGTGCTGTGAGCAGACAGTGTTAACCACTACACCACCGTGCTGTGAGGAGACAGTGTTAACCACTACACCACCGTGCTGTGAGGAGACAGTGTTAACCACTACACCACCGTGCTGTGAGGAGACAGTGTTAACCACTACACCACCGTGCTGTGAGGAGACAGTACACCACCGTGCTGTGAGGAGACAGTGTTAACCCCTACACCACCGTGCTGTGAGGAGACAGTGTTAACCCCTACACCACCGTGCCTCCTAGGCTGGGGTTAGAGAAGAGCTCTAGCTCTAGCTTTCTACTCAGAGTTTCTACTCTTCCTGCTGACTTGTTGCACAGAACTTGCAATTCGCTTTGGAACTCAAACTTGGATATGCACAGACACACACACACACACACACACACACACACACACACACACACACACACACACACACACACACACACACACACACACACACACACACACACACACACACACACACACACACACACACACACACACATACACACACACACACACACACAGACTCCCTTTATTTCTCCTCTCTCCCCTGTCTCCGTTTCTGCTCTTCCCTCTCCCCCCCTATCATCCCTATTCCCTCACTTCACTCCATCACTCACTCTCTCTCTCTCTCTCTCTCTCTCTCTCTCTCTCTCTCTCTCTCTCTCTCTCTCTCATCGTGAGCCTATCTGACTAATGGGCAAATCAGTTCCTCCCCCCCCTCCCCCCCCCCCCCCCACCCGCCCCTTTCTGTACATCCATTTAGTGCAGCAGGGCTGTGCTGCGATGGGATCACATTCACTGACGGCCACAGAATCGGTTCCTACGGGACAGCTCAGTAAACTAATTAGGAAGAGAATGTTTTTGCCATCAGGATGGAACAATGTTGAAGGCCTGTGTTGAAAGGAGAAGATGGAACTCCACTGAAAGCGATGTGGCTGTTTGTCCTGTGGCCTAGCTGTGAGAGACAGTCCCACCGGTCTGCATGGATGGAGTTGTTGTGTTCAGTGCCCAGATCTGTTGCATTGGAACGCCCACTTCAGATTGCGCTGTATCATTTTGATTTGATTTAGATTTTATTACAGATCCCCATTAGCTGGTGCCATAGCAACCTATAGTCTTCCTGGGGTCCACACAAAAAAAATATACAAAAACAATTATTATTGCAAAACAAAATGATTAAAAGTCAGTACTCAACACACAATGCTAATGAAACTAACAATTAAGGCTACAATTACATGCAAGCACAGAAAAAAAAAAAAAAAAAAACTTTACAGTGTTAAATACAATTTAAGATTATTTTTAAAAAGTTAATCTACTGTAAATGCAGCAGACGTTTTGAGGCAGGTTATTCCAAAGAGTTAATAATGCTCTAAAAATAAAAGATCCTTAAAGCGTTGGTTTTAAAATGCATACATTCATATCTTTGGCGAAAAAGGCTGCAGTTAGAAGTAACGTTAGTGCTAATGGTTTGTAACTCTATTCACCTGACTGAACGTTTCTAAGCAACAAGGACACCCATGTTGTCTCTCTCTACTTCCTGTGAGCCTGTGACACTGTATTTAGAAAGGGACATATTATTATAGTCTTCTGTGGGTGTATCTGATGCGAGTAAGGATTTACTCAGACAACGGTAGACTCAGTTGACAAAGGTTTATCAGCTTACAACCCAGGAGAATTGGCTGGAGAGAGCCGGCGAGAGTCCCTGGCCGGGGGGGGGGGGGGGGGGGGGTCTCGTAACGGGCTTCCTGAGATAGGGGGACGCTGATCTATACAGGTCCTAGAAGATGTGTGTGTCTAGGGGAGAGAGACGATAATTGGATCGGGGGGGCATGGTTTGGGGGGGTTGAAGGTGAGAGACAAAAGGTGAATGGATGGGGGAGGTAATGTGATGGGGGGGGGGCGGGGGGGGTTTAAACATGGCTGGGGGATTGTTTGAGGGGATGAGGGGATTATTCTCTCACACTTCTCGTCTGTTTGATTGATTGATTGAAAACTTTATTAACAGATTGCAGAATGGGTACAATACAGTACAGCTCAATACACCAGAGAAAGGGGGGGGACACTGTACAACTGTACAAGCAAAACTGTACATTGGAATATTGACAACCATACTTGGTCATTTACTGTACATTGGAGGGGGTTGGGTTAGGACATTTACATGGGCCAGTTTCGAATTGCAGTCTCCCGTAGGTGTTCTTTGAGAGTGTTTTTTTTGAAAGTGGGTAATGATTCACATTCCTTTACAGCTTTGGGTAGGGTGTTCCACATTGATGTGGCATAATTGCGAAACGTGTTTAGTCCCTTGTTTGAGCCGAATCTGGGTTTAACATGAATTGTCTGTCAATTTTGAATGAAAAATGCCAAGCTCCTTGTTCTATTTCTTTACTGTTATTTGTGTCTTTGTTATAGATTCAATTTGATTCAAATTAGGGATGCCCCAATCACGTTTTTTGCCACCGATACCGATCACCGATCGTCTTGAGCCATATCGGCCGATACCGGTCCGATCGTTTTTGATAAAAAATATTATTTTTTACATTTTTTTAATTTTTTTTTAATTTTAATTTTATAAAATATATATATTATATAATTAGACTTGTACTTGTATTATCTGCGAGACATCGCCACCACGCAACAAGTCAAAATGCTCGCTATCTGCAAACAGCTCCACTGTCTGTGTGTACTCGAGTAGCCTCCAGCTACGGCCAGGATTCTCGGCGCTGCAGCTGGACCCTAGTATTGGTATAAATCACATTCAGCATGCCCTCAGCTCGAATACGCATCGAATCAATGTTATAAGACATTGATATCAGGAGCTATCTGTAGCTACTGCTAGATAACGTTAAGACAACGCCTCAGTGAACTATTTAGTTTAGAGCTAACGTGAGCTAACGTGAGCTACCGAGTCAACGGAGGTAACTTATCATGCACTCGACTATTGCTGGAGCATTTGTTGATATCAGCAGCTATCAGTAGCTAGCCAGCTAGATAATGTTAGACAATGCCTCATGTAGTCACTGGGTCATTTAGTTTAAACAGTAACGTTAGCTCGGTAGGTACTGGTAGCCAACGTTAGCTCACGTCGCATCATGCACCAGTCTATAGCAGACTGCGAGGCTCTTGTTTACATGAGTGCGGGAGGGGCTGGGGAGGAGGAGGCGCTGTACGCTGCTTAGCTCTGTGCGTCTGAGAGAGAAGTCAGCAGTGACTGTGAGATCTCCGCTAAGAATTGGATCATGTTTTTCGAAGCATTATCACCGATCACCGATCGCATATTTATACTGATTATCGGCCGATAACGATCGGTGGCCGATCGATCGGGGCATCCCTAATTCAAATGTATTGTCGGTATACGGCACAAGTACAGTACAACGAAGCATCCAACCAGAGTGTGAATGTAACAGTAAAGTGCAACAGCAATAATACAATGTACAGGTGATTAAACTGGGTACAAAATATACAAATGAGTACTACTGAGTGTTGTGCTGATATGATGTATGTACAGACTGTATTATATAAATAGAGACCGTATGACTACTACTTGCCAGCAGTGTAACTAGTAAGAGTAGGATATGTACAGATATAGATATAGTAAGGGACTGTGTGCAGGTCAGATATAAGTACAGACAGGTGAGGATAGTATATACACATCATGGAGGTGAAAAGGATAGTAATCCTGGTCAGAACAAAAGACTACAATATAGTTTGATTGATTGATTGAAAACTTTATTAACAGATTTCAGAATGGGTACAATACAGTACGGCTCAATACACACAATTGTTAAGGGGTTGCAGACCAGAGAAAGACTTTCGTCTTGTTTACATCAGGGTCCCCCATTTTCAATTCATAATGACATTAATGACATACACAACATACATGATATATATCATGACATTTCTGACATACATGACATACAGTACTGTTATATTTTCAGTTGCATTTGTTAGCCATGCTAGCGATCTAAACAATCAATCCATGCCAAAGCTAGACGTGTAAAAGGTGAAAGACTCACACTCACAGCCATGCTGACTTGGCTCAATGACATCCAGCCGTTTTTGGTTTCAAACTAATTTCAGGGGAGTGTCATGGTTTCTCCATAGAGCTCCATTATACTGTTAGTCAGGGGAGTGCCATGGTTTATCCATAGAGCTCCATTATACTGTTAGTCAGGGGAGTGCCATGGTTTCTCCATAGAGCTCCATTGTACTGTTAGTCAGGGGAGTGTCATGGTTTCTCCATAGAGCCCCATTGTACTGTTAGTCAGGGGAGTGTCATGGTTTCTCCATAGAGCTCCATTGTACTGTTAGTCAGGGGAGTGTCATGGTTTCTCCATAGAGCTCCATTGTACTGTTAGTCAGGGGAGTGTCATGGTTTCTCCATAGAGCTCCATTATACTGTTAGTCAGGGGAGTGTCATGGTTTCTCCATAGAGCTCCATTGTACTTTTAGTCAGGGGAGTGCCATGGTTTCTCCATAGAGCTCCATTATACTGTTAGTCAGGGGATTGTCATGGTTTCTCCATAGAGCTCCATTGTACTTTTAGTCAGGAGAGTGTCATGGTTTCTCCATAGAGCCCTATTGTACTGTTAGTCAGGGGAGTGTCATGGTTTCTCCATAGAGCTCCATTGTACTGTTAGTCAGGGGAGTGTCATGGTTTCTCCATAGAGCTCCATTGTACTGTTAGTCAGGGGAGTGTCATGGTTTCTCCATAGAGCTCCATTATACTTTTAGTCAGGGGAGTGTCATGGTTTCTCCATAGAGCTCCATTGTACTGTTAGTCAGGGGAGTGTCATGGTTTCTCCATAGAGCTCCATTATACTTTTAGTCAGGGGAGTGTCATGGTTTCTCCATAGAGCTCCATTGTACTTTTAGTCAGGAGAGTGTCATGGTTTCTCCATAGATCCCTGTTGTACCTTTTTAGCACCGCAGCTCAACGCAGGTAGGGGGGCAAGTTAACTCAGTCACGTGACTCAGTGGATGCTGATTGGCTCAAACACATTGTGTTTTTACGAACAAGAAACCCATCTACATGTACACGTCGACACAAGCTGGGACTGGTGGTATGGCTGAAACTAGGGATATCCGATATTATCGGCCTACCGATATTGGCATTCAAATGTAATATCGGAAATGATCGGTATCGGTTTAAAAAAATTATATATATATATATATATATTATAATATATATATATATATTTCTATTTTTACATTTATTTAACCTTTATTTACCCAGGCAAGCAAGTAAGAAAAAAATCTTGTTTTATTTATTGTGAAAAGTATGCATAATGTTGTGTTAATTCCACGACAAGATATATGTAATGTTAATGACCTGAAACCCGCACATATCGGTATCGGTTGATATCGGTATCGGAAATTAACACATTGGACAATATCGGTATATCGGATATCGGTAAAAAAGCCAATATCGAACATCCCTACTGAAACAAATACTGAAGTCCAGTTGGAAAGATTTGTATTCATAAAAGTGTCTAAACATGACCTGAACCCAGGAGTAATGGAGTGGCACAAAGCCCGCGCTGCAGCTATGTTTAATGGTAGCTGTCCACCGCCGCCGTCACTGTGGTGAATTACATTATGAATATCTTCGGGCAGTTGGCCACATACCAACAAATCACCCCTCCACTCATACAATACTGTAAGTGTGTATGGAGTCCAGTTCAAAGCATCCTCACCTCATCCATCACAGTCGGGCGCGGTTCCACTGACAAACACAAACTCCAACGCATCACCAAGACAGCCTCCAAAATAATTGGCTGCCCCCTCCCCTCTCTGGACTCCATCTACACCTCACGCACAGTCACCCGCTCTGGTAAAATAGTCAACGATCCCTCTCACCCAGCACACCACTTATTCCAGCGCATGCCCTCAGGTCGCTACAGGTCAATTTTAACCAGACACACACACGCTGCTTCACAAACAGCTTTTTCCACACAGCAGTCCGAACACTAAACGCCCTGCCCGCCCCCCCCCCCCCCCGCCCCCCTTGCACAGATGGGCAAGCATCTGTCACTGACTGACACTGTTACATGTGACTGTCCTGTATGTATAATGTATGTATTTATTGTGGGGATTGGGAGCTGGGAGGGGGGGCGTTTGATGTCTGATGTTTCATATTGATGTACCGCAAACAATTACCACCAACCATCGTTGTGTGGCATTAAAGTATCTTGTATCTTGTATCTTGTTGTATACTGTAGCAGGAAGGGATGATTTACATTTATGAAACTTTTTCATGGATTTTAAATGAAAGTTTAGTCATCTAAATCACAGAGTTGGGGGCGAACGAGAGCGAACGCCCCCCGACAGCAAGGCAGGAAACCCAGAGGAATGACTAATATGAGTTCCTTCTCTCGGACTGAACATCCCATGGCCTGTATTCAGAATATGAATTGCTCTCATCAGGTAAACGCTACAGGGTTCCAATCAAATACAGGACAAGACACCTGAATAGGTATAAAAACGCTTTCATCCCTCTATCAGTAATCAGGCTGTGAGGAGGGATCGAAATGAGGGGCTGTGTTGGAACGTATTTGAATGTAATTCATGTCTGCATTTGTCCGTACTATGCACTTCTGTCTGTTACTGCACTATGATTGCAGTCACTCCCGTCCGTGGGTCTGTCTTGTCTGTCTGTCTGTCTGTCTGTCTGTCTGTCTGTCTGTCTGTCTGTCTGTCTGTCTGTCTGTCTGTCTGTCTGTCTGTCTGTCTGTCTGTCTGTCTGTCTGTCTGTCTGTCTGTCTGTCTGTGTCTGTCTGTCTGTCTGTCTGTCTGTCTGTCTGTCTGTCTGTCTGTCTGTCTGTCTGTCTGTCTGTCTGTCTGTCTGTCTGTCTGTCTGTCTGTCTGTCTGTCTGTCTGTCCGTCTGTCTATCTGCACCAGCCATAACTTCTACAGTTCTCATCTGCATATTTAATGGTCGCTATTGCCTATTAAGCCGCCGTCATCGTATCAACCAGGAAATGCTCTCATGAAACCTAGTGTAACCGAGTGGATTTGAACCTGGGACTATAGCATCCACAGGCAGCCCCACAAATTGTACAAGGCCTAGTTCTGTTTTTACTTTAAGTGAAATACTAATAGACGATTTAAGACACCAGTCACAGCTGTAGAAGAAGTAGAATTGCATGTGGTGAATGATCAGGTATCAGTTGTTAAAGGCACCAGTGCAGCACTGCTGTCAGACAGCGATTCCACCGCTGAAGGACGCATGCAGGCAGAGGAGCATCTTGCTCCATTCAGTTGCTATCGCATGCACTTATCTGTGTTTCACTACACACATGAGTGCATGCTTACCAACTGTTTTACTGCAACACTACTATCACCGACATCTAAGAAGGGAGATCCCCCCTTGAACGGCCCTTCTAATGTTTCTCTCCTCCACATTGCCTGTGGTGCATTTTTTCCTATTGCTAGGTTTTAGTGAGTTTTTCCTTACCTTCGCGTGGGGTATGTCTGGGAGTGTTGCATTTATTTAAAATGTTTTGGACTTTATGGTGTTTTTGTTTTGTTCTTGATTTATCGTGATGTTTCTTCTTGACTTGTTTAAAGAAGACGTGTCCGGCCCATGGGGACATTAACGCGTGTTGTCGGGCCTTACAAATACATTTGATTTGATTTGATTTGATTCGTGGCAGGAATGAAGTGTAGTCTAATGTAGCCAGGACAAGCAGAACTTGCAGGCGAGAGGGCGTGGGTGTATATATGCATGCTCTCTGAGTCCCCTTCTAGTTGTATGTTTTATGTGGCAGCATTTATGTCCATTTCCTAGGGACAAACACTTTAGATGCCAGCGTAAGTAGTTTGAGATTGCTGGTGTGGCACTGGTGAACGACTTCAGAGGCATTGGGCGGTATCCATGACGATACACGGTTCGCTGGACCTGTGTTTTCTGACGTAAATGCACAGATGTACGCCGTTGTTATTTTAAGTACCCCAACATCGTAAAGGGGTAACGTAGTTTGCCTGTGTGTTGGTAAATAATGTTATTTTGAAATAAGATCGCATCAGATTCAAGTGCTGCGGAAAATAACCAGTCCATCTTCCATGAAACGATCAGTTTTATGGTAATTTATAGAATAAGTTCTACAGTAGCCTATACGCTCTCTTTTAGTGTATTGCTCAGTAGGTGGTACAGTATCCTGTGATAATAGAATAGGCAGCCAGAAGAGACCATGCCGCTTGCTTACACTGTCCACAAACACACTGGGATCCTCTGATGGTCTGATGACTTGTCGCTGCCATGCCTCCATCCATGACTCATCTGTTGCATGTAAATATTATTGCAGGTGTTGGATGATCCTGCCGAGGACAACCTTCATATGGGTATGTACTTTATTAATTCTCTCTCTCTCTCTCTCTCTCTCTCTCTCTCTCTCTCTCTCTCTCTCTCTCTCTCTCTCTCTCTCTCTCTCTCTCTCTCTCTCTCTCTCTCTCTCTCTCTCTCTCACAAACATAGGTGTTATGGTTTCTTAAAATAATAATAATACAACAAATTAAAATGGGTTCAAAGCAGATTAGAAGTATAATATAGTACATGTAATTCATTGGCTCATAGTATGCATAAATAAAACTAAACGAGGTCACAACCCGAGGCTATGGCATGTTGACACGTACTGGGCAGCGTGTCCAGCGGTGGCTCCTCCCCCCTCCCTCCTCACTTAACACTTTCACTGCCACACTACAGACGGTTAACCTTTCACTACCACACTACAGATGGTTAACCCTTTCACTACCACACTACAGAAGGTTAACCTTTCACTACCACACTACAGACCGTCTGTAGTTGGTAGTGACAGGGTTAACCTTCTGTAGTGTGGTAGTGAAAGGGTTAACCTTCTGTTATGTCGCAGTGAAAGGGTTAACCTTCTGTAGTGTGGTAGTGAAAGGGTTAACCTTCTGTATTGTTGCAGTGAAAGGGTTAACCTTATGTAGTGTGGTAGTGAAATGGTTAACCTTCTGTAGTGTGGTAGTGAAAGGGTTAACCTTCTGTAGTGTGGTAGTGAAAGGGTTAACCTTCTGTATTGTCGCAGTGAAAGGGTAACCGTCTAGTGTGGTAGTGAAAGGGTTAACCTTCTGTATTGTTGCAGTGAAAGGGTTAACCTTCTGTAGTGTGGTAGTGAAAGGGCTAACCTTCTGTAGTGTGGTAGTGAAAGGGTTAACCTTCTGTATTGTCACAGTGAAAGGGTTAACCTTCTGTATTGTCGCAGTGAAAGGGTTAACCCTTTGGTAGTGTGGTAGTGAAAGGGTTAATAGAGACACGTTTGGGATTCTCTCTACATTTTTAATGAATGACTCACCAATGTTGTTCACAATGTAGGAAAAAGTGCACCTTGTTCTCCACCTCATCTGTCGTACAGTGACCACATGTTCCTTGGAAAGCCATGTGTTTCTATGTATTTCTAAGGATTCATCTCTGCTTAGTATATCTCTGACAGTGGAGTGATACTTTTAAAAATAATGATCATTATACCATCACAATAGTACCATCATTTATCAATAATAAATCTGATATTGAACTAGGGGTTTAAGCATCTGCATGTCTATACATTACATCCCCATAATCCATAAAGAATGATCAACTGTGTCAAACACAGATCTATGAAAAGGGCACAATGTTTCTTATTGTCTAAATCCAATACTATATTATTTGTAACTATGTAATAGCTGAAATAGTGCTGTGATTAGCTCTAACTCCAGATTGGTGCAGACTTAATACAGAGTGACTTACAATGCTTTGAGTTGGTTATATATTTTTTTAGATAATTTCTATCACCTGCTTAATGTAATTGCATGGGTCAACTTCCAAGCACTAGGAACCATGCCTGTTGTAATACAAAGATTAAATATGCATTATTTATTGGAGCCGAAAGCCTATAGGAAATAAATATCCAATTTATCCTCTCCAGTTGAGAGGATAACAATGGGCCATTATCCATGCATGCTTAAAAAACATCACTAGGAGAGAAAGGCTGACGGGTGAACGTGAGAAGCATGGCTCATGGTGTGCACACAGTTATTATTAATTATTTAATATTCATAATTATTGTATTCATTATCAAATGAACGAAAAGCTTCAGCAAAGTGTTTATTAAAAGGCTATAGGCAAATGTCTTTCAATTATTCCGAACGGATGCCACCATTAGTAAGTGAATTGTCGTTTCAGTTTGTCTCTGAATTGATTGCATTTAAAAGTTAATTGACACCAGGCCTTGTTGCCGCCATGATCACGACCGGCCAAAACCGGTTCATACTGCCTGGCGTGTGCTGATGTCCTCTTGTCGTTTCCTTCCCTCTCTCCTTCCCTCTCTCCTTCTCTCTCCTTCTCTCCCTTCTTCTCTCCCTCCTTCCCTCTCTCCTTCTCTCTCCTTCCCTCTCTCCTTCCCTCTCCTTCTCTCCCTTCTTCTCTCCCTCCTTCCCTCTCTCCTTCTCTCTCCTTCTCTCCCTTCTTCTCTCCCTCCTTCCCTCTCTCCTTCCCTCTCTCCTTCCCTCTCCTTCTCTCCCTTCTTCTCTCCCTCCTTCCCTCTCTCCTTCCCTCTCTCCTTCCCTCTCCTTCCCTCTCTCCTTCTCTCTCCTTCCCTCTCTCCTTCCCTCTCCTTCTCTCCCTTCTTCTCTCCCTCCTTCCCTCTCTCCTTCCCTCTCCTTCTCTCCCTTCTTCTCTCCCTCCTTCCCTCTCTCCTTCCCTCTCCTTCTCTCCCTTCTTCTCTCCCTTCTTCCCTCTCTCCTTCCCTCTCCTTCTCTCCCTTCTTCTCTCCCTCCTTCCCTCTCTCCTTCCCTCTCTCCTTCCCTCTCCTTCCCTCTCTCCTTCTCTCTCCTTCCCTCTCTCCTTCCCTCTCCTTCTCTCCCTTCTTCTCTCCCTCCTTCCCTCTCTCCTTCCCTCTCTCCTTCCCTCTATCCTTCCCTCTCTCCTTCCCTCTCTCCTTCCCTCTCCTTCTCTCTCTCCTTCCCTCTCTCCTTCCCTCTCCTTCTCTCCCTCCTTCTCTCCCTCCTTCCCTCCCTCCATCCCTCCCTCCTTCCCTCCCTCCATCCCTCTCTCCTTCTCTCCCTCCATCCCTCTCTCCTTCTCTCCCTCCTTCCCTCCCTCCATCCCTCTCTCCTTCTCTCCCTCCTTCCCTCTCTCCTTCCCTCTCTCCTTCCCTCTCTTTCTCTCTCTCCTTCCCTCTCTCCTTCCCTCTCCTTCTCTCCCTCCTTCCCTCTCCTTCTCTCCTTCCTTCCCTCTCTCCTTCCCTCTCTCCTTCCCTCTCCTTCTCTCCCTCCATCCCTCTCTCCTTCCCTCCCTCCTTCCCTCTCTCCTTCTCTCCCACAGTGTTTGAGCTCATGCAGAAGGGGTGAGTACAGCATGTCTCCCGTTCCATCAATAATTGAAGCCTCGTCGTCACCCTTGCTCTTTCTTCTCCTCCTTTTCTTCTCTCCATCCGCCGTCCTCACCTTACTCCTCCTCAGTCCTCTCTCCCTTCATTACTCCCAGAGCGGTGCTGCAGGAACCTTCCCCCTCCTCTCCCTCGACAGAAAGGATTCATGGTGTCAGAATCAGAAACCAAAACACTTGTTTGGCCGAGTCCAGTAGGTGTGCAGGGATTCATCTCTGTGACACAGTGACTTATACTTAATTATAAAACGGGTCGCTCAAATCAATGAGGGGTGGAAGTAACACAAATGTATAAATGAATGTGTAACGATTAAAATGCAATCAAATCAAATAAGTCACTTGATGAATTAGTAAATTATTGAATTAATTCAGAACCAAACTGAATAAAACATCGTCAATAAAATGAAATAACAATCAAACACAGCATTTAAATAAACTAGACTGGTTTTATCTAATCGCCTTGCAATTCAATTCGGTGCACCGCGATTCCATTCGCCACCACTTTCACCCATTGTTGTTACTTCCACCCCTCATAGTGGGCGGGGTCATTTGATTGACACATGGAGCACGAACCGCTAACGAACCGTTCAACAACCAAAGTGTCCTCGATTTGATGAAAGTGGTGGCGAATGGAATCGCGGTGCACTGAATTGAATTTCAAGGCGATTAGATAAAACCAGTCTAGTTTATTTAAATGATGCGTTTGATGCGTTATTTCATTTTATTGATGATGTTTTATTCAGTTTGGTTCTGAATTAATTAAATCATTTGCTAATTCATCAAGTGACTTATTTGATTTGATTGCATTTTAATCGGTTACACATTCATTTATCAATTTTTGTTACTTCCACCCCTCATACAAATCAAGCAATATGATTGGTTCATAGCTATGGTATAATGAGCGTATAATATTCACAGCTATGATTTTAATTCCTTTTCACAAAATCATGATTTAATCAGGATCACTCCACTTCTTAGCCTTGTGGCTAACAGGGAGGAGACGGGGGCTAACTGGGGCTAACACAGAGGAGGAGACTGGGGCTAACACAGAGGAGGAGACTGGGGCTAACACAGAGGAGGAGACTGGGGCTAACACAGAGGAGGAGACTGGGGCTAACACAGAGGAGGAGACTGGGGCTAACACAGAGGAGGAGACTGGGGCTAACACAGAGGAGGAGACTGGGGCTAACACAGAGGAGGAGACTGGGGCTAACACAGAGGAGGAGACTGGGGCTAACACATAGGAGGAGACTGGGGCTAACACAGAGGAGGAGACTGGGGCTAACACAGAGGAGGAGACTGGGGCTAACACAGAGGAGGAGACTGGGGCTAACAGAGAGGAGGAGACTGGGGCTAACACAGAGGAGGAGACTGGGGCTAACACAGAGGAGGAGACTGGGGCTAACACAGTGGAGGAGACTGGGGCTAACACAGAGGAGGAGACTGGGGCTAACACAGAGGAGGAGACTGGGGCTAACACAGAGGAGGAGACTGGGGCTAACACAGAGGAGGAGACTGGGGCTAACACAGAGGAGGAGACTGGGGCTACCGCATGCAGAAGATCGGGGAATCGCGGCACGTACATATATGCCCATATATGGACCTAATCTCAAACCCCGCCCTTTTTTCTTGATCCTCCAATCACAACTGTCGCCTCCCTTCCATTGATATAGACCTCTTTGAATTGAACACACGGATGTGTTAAAAAGGGTATTATCCTTCTTCTTCTTTTTTTGCCAATGTTTTCTCAGAATGCTATTTTCAATCGGCCGGCGGCCACTGTCACATCATCGTTAGAATTTTCAGTTCTCAAACCAGCGGGTCTGTGAGCAAATAGAGAGGCGAAAGCCAGTCGTAATCCTGGTGATGGTATATAGGTCAGTGGTTCTCAAGGTAGCTTGCATATATACACACAAATGTGTTTCCCGGTTTCAATGGGTTAAAACCTATGATAAATAAATAGAATAAACTACCGCCCCCTTTGAGCATCTCTTTTGCACTGTGCACCCACAACTCCCACCCACCCACCCACCCACCCACCCACCCACCCACCCACCCGAGAATGCTCAGACGAGCGTCACCCAGAATACTCTAGCATTGAGCAAAGGCTAACATTTAACCACGTTCAAAATGCTTCAAGCTGGTCTGTGTTCAACAATAATAGTGTATTATTACAAATTGAAAGAAAGATCACACGGATTCCAGGCTATTTTTTTGCAGTCGCTGCAAACAATTGGGATTTTATTTCATGATGACCTTCAAGACGAGCAGCCGTCTCAGAGTATCCTGCCGGCGGACCACTCAAGGATTTGGTTTCTGAATCTGCTTGAGGGAAAATGTAAAGGTTTTTGGGAGAGTCATGGAAGTGAAAACAAACTGGCCTCAGAGGAACATGTAATTGGGACAGTGAATCAAATCAAATGTATTTGTAAGGCCCGACAACACACGTTAATGTCCCCATGGGCCCCATTCTTTAAACAAGTCAAGAAGAAACATCACAATAAATCAAGTACAAAACAAAAACACCTGGGAATCCAAAATAAAATGTAAAATAAATAAATGTAATGAATGCAACACTCCCAGACCCCACACGAAGGTAAGGAAAAACTCACTAAAAACCTAGCAATAGGAAAAAAGCACCACAGGCAATGTGGAGGGGAGAAACCTTAGAAGGGCCGTTCAAGGGGGGATCTCCCTTCTTAGATGTCGGTGATGGTAGTGTTGCTATAAAACAGGCAGTTAAACTGAGTTTACTACTGCCATATAGTGGGCGGCTCCTGCAGCATAAGATAAGGACAAAACACTATGCAGACTCCTCTATTCCAGCAGGGATCCGTCAGAGCTGCGGGGGACCTGTATCTTAGTAAATACTCTGATGGGGGGGGGGCACTTTAATCTCTTCTGCAGGTGTATTAGGATAATGGCAGTACTGTAGTAAACTCAGTTTAACTGCCCATTGATTTAACTTTGTACGTCATGTATGTTGATGTTGTTGATGTCTGTCTTTGTATGGTATGGTGGAACCAAATTAATTTCCCCATTTGGGTATTATGGGACTTAAATGGGATTTTAAGTGTACAGTGGACTGTCCATCAGAATACTCAAACTCAGTATGGGATATGTCATCGACTTGAGTGTTGTGTTGCTCTGTCCCTGAGGGTTCAAAGAACATAATAAATCATCACCTTCCTGTCACTATAAGTGAAAGTACAGATACAGTAGGTGCAATTTCAGTGACCTTTTATAGTATTTTTTTTACAATGGAAGTCAATGGCGAAACAGGAAGTTGTGACGGTTGTGAGCACCCACACGGCTCCAACAAGCCGTCTGTGTCAGATCTCTAAAGTTTGTCGGGGACAGTAAAATCAAGGCAAAAATTATGTAGTATGCACCCTGAATTAGGCATGACGTCTCAAGTAAGAAAGTCATGGCACTTTGCGAGCGTCTAGCGGTTCTGGGCTGCATTTGTCGCCGAACATATAAATGACAGAATTAAAGCCCTATTTGTTGCAGTTCGAATGCCACACCACCACTCGACCAAATCCGTGCCTGAGTTACATGTGGACAAACATGTGGAAAATCAAACAACATTTGTATATAAACCACTGTATTATCGCGTGGGGCATTATTAACGGATTATTGGCCTCAAAACATTTGTTCTAGACATGATTGGTTGCAGAGATCTTCTTCAGTCAGTTAAAAGCCAGTACGGTGGGAGATGGGAGGCATCTGTGTGTTTTCATTTCTGCTCAGATGCCTACTACTGATGCCTCTCTCTCTCTCTCTCTCTCTCTCTCTCTCTCTCTCTCTCTCTCTCTCTCTCTCTCTCTCTCTCTCTCTCTCTCTCTCTCTCTCTCTCTCTCTCTCTCTCTCTCTCTCTCTCTCTCTCTCTCTCTCTCTCTCTCTCTCTCTCTCTCTCTCTCTCTCTCCTGTTCACAGTCCAGTGATGGAGGTGCCCACAGACAGTCCTTTCACAGAGGACCAGACGAGGCTGTACTTCAGAGACATCGTCCTGGGTATAGAGTACTGTGAGTATCTGCTGTACATCAGAGACATCGTCCTGGGTATAGAGTACTGTGAGTATCTGCTGTACATCAGAGACATCGTCCTGGGTATAGAGTACTGTGAGTATCTGCTGTACTTCAGAGACACCGTCCTGGGTATAGAGTACTGTGAGTATCTGCTGTACTTCAGAAACACCGTCCTGGGTATAGAGTACTGTGAGTATCTGCTGTACTTCAGAAACACCGTCCTGGGTATAGAGTACTGTGAGTATCTGCTGTACTTCAGAAACACCGTCCTGGGTATAGAGTACTGTGAGTATCTGCTGTACTTCAGAGACATCGTCCTGGGTATAGAGTACTGTGAGTATCTGCTGTACTTCAGAGACACCGTCCTGGGTATAGAGTACTGTGAGTATCTGCTGTACTTCAGAGACATCGTCCTGGGTATAGAGTACTGTGAGTATCTGCTGTACATCAGAGACATCGTCCTGGGTATAGAGTACTGTGAGTATCTGCTGTACTTCAGAGACATCGTCCTGGGTATAGAGTACTGTGAGTATCTGCTGTACATCAGAGACATCGTCCTGGGTATAGAGTACTGTGAGTATCTGCTGTACTTCAGAGACACCGCCCTGGGTATAGAGTACTGTGAGTATCTGTATCTTGGACATGTGGGACATCATCTCGTACTGTAGCTGTAGTGTAGACCGGTCCTGCCTAACATGCAGTGGCAGCTCATTGCAGAGCTTTGGGGCTGCCACAGCGAAAGCACGGTCCCCCCTAAGCTTCAGCCTGGACTTTGGAACAGCCAAGAGGAGCTGGTCAGAGGACCTGAGGGACCTTGGGGGAACATAAGGTTCCAGCACGTCCGAGAGGTAACCCGGTGCCAAGCCGTTCAAACATTTAAAAGCAAACAGTAAAACCTTAAAATCACTTGCTAGGTAACAACACAGTACTTCCAGTTGATCATCCGGTCCGTCTTCTTCAGGATCTTCTCACAATCTTCCACAACGCTTGACCAATACTTTTGGGTATTGAGAACCGGGTACCGGCATGGTCGGTACTAGGGACGGGCGATTCTTGCTCAAATGTGAATCACGATTTTTTTCCCCTCTAAGAATTGAGATCACGATTCTCTCACACGATTCTTATTTTTTCAATAAAATCATTTACTGCACTCTTTCTTAAACACACAACATAACATATAACAAAGTGCTTGACTTAAACTTAAACATAACATAATATGAAAGTGCTCGACTTAAACTTAAGTCTCTTGTAACATACTAAATAACTCAAGTCAGAATCGTCATCATTTAAAAAAGTAAAGTAACATTTTTTTTTTAAATAATATTTGTTTAAATATTTTTTTAATAAAAGAAAATCGTCATCATTTAGAAATGAGATTGCATAGGTCTATGAATCAAGATCGCAATTATTTTTCAATTAATTGCCTAGCCCTAGTCGGTGCTACAGTACCCGCGCCACACCTTATGCATAACAATAATAATAATAATAATACATTTTATTTGGCGGCGCCTTTCACGACACCCAAGGTCACCTTACAGATCATAGAAAAACACAGCAAGGCAGTTAAAAGTCGAGGTTAAAAACAAGACAAACAACAGGAAGTATAAAACAGTGACGTTAAAATAACAAAAGAAACAAACAGCAGGGGGTATAGAACAGTGACACACAGGTTGTAGTGAATATGCCAGTTTAAACAGGTGGGTTCTCAGTTGTGATTTAAATGATGATATGGAGTCAGACTATCGGACATGTGGGGGCAGGGAGTTCCAGAGTCTGGGAGCCGAGCAGCTGAAAGCTCGGGCATCCATGGTGCTGGGGATGGAGAGAAGTCCAGTAGAGGATGAGTGGAGGGAGCACCCATGGTGCTGAGGCTGGGGATGGAGAGGAGTCCAGTAGAGGATGAGTGGAGGGAGCACCCATGGTGCTGGGGATGGAGAGGAGTCCAGTAGAGGATGAGTGGAGGGAGCACCCATGGTGCTGAGGCTGGGGGTGGAGAGGAGTCCAGTAGAGGATGAGTGGAGGGTGCACCCATGGTGCTGAGGCGTGAGCTGGGGATGGAGAGGAGTCCAATAGAGGATGAGTGGAGGGAGCACCCATGGTGCTGAGGCTGGGGATGGAGAGGAGTCCAGTAGAGGATGAGTGGAGGGTGCGGGAGGGGGTGTATTCCTGGAGGAGGTCAGTGATGTAGATGGGGGGCTAGATTGTGGAGGGCTTTGAAGCAACTGTTTATTGCCCCTTTTGGGTTGCAGTACACCTTTTCTCTCACCTACTGCCCAGCCAGCCTTCTCACAAGGTGATCAGCAGAACATCATCACGTCAAAACCCAAGTTGCTCTCAAGGAGACCCGGCTTCACTTCACACACACAATGGTCCTCATGCTCGAACGGACTTACAAGAAAGTTACGAACTAATTTCTTTGTAGTAACTCCACTTACGAACTTCTCGGGCCGATTTTGGCATGATCGAGCGGTTTCTTTTCGGAGATTCATTCATAGCTACAAATAGTATTTATGAATGCGGAAAAGCAGTTGTAAGCCATCGCTGTCGGCAGCCACTGGTCGGTGTAGTTTTATAAAATCTAGACGCAAATCGAAAGCCCTAGGTCTCCTCTGTTTTAGGACTACGATTTCTTCTTCTCATGTCTAATTCGCCCAGTTTCCGGTCCAATACTTCTATTGTAAGAGCTTATGATGCCGTTTAAATGCGGTCACAGTAAAGTTTTTTTGAACGCTACTTTTCACAGTCCAACAGGGCTGTACCACACACAAACATCCTCTGTTCAAAATATTACTGACGTAAAAGTAGAGAAGTATTTGATATTGGGGGCGACAGTGGCTCAGGAGGTAGAGTAATGCCTGGTAATCGAAAGGTTCCTGGTTCGATTCCCACTCCTCCTGGGCAGCGTGTCAAAGTGTCCTTGAGCAAGACACTTAACCCCTAATTGCTCCCGATGCATGGTTGCCTCCACTATCTGTGTTTGAATGTGTGAGTGAATGGGTGAATGTGAGGAATACAATTGTAAAGCGCTTTGGATAAAAGCACTATATAAATGCACCATTTATATTGGATGTACTTAAGTATCACAAGGAAAAGTATGCATCCTACATGATGTTTATGTATTCCAGTGCTTGGGAGCGTTCAATTATAGATTAAATGACCTCTAAAGGTTACGTGGAAGTGGTATGTGGTCCAGTTATGCTGGTGCTCTGATTATGTCCTCTTGAAGTTGGCAGGCTTCACATTTGAAAGTCAATAAAAAATGTTGCCAGGTTTTCTATGTAAAATCAGTTTCTTCAAAGTAACTAGTAACTGATGGGTCCAGATAAATGTGTAAAAAAGTATAATGTTTCCTTTGAAATGTAGTGGACTAAAAGTATATGTGCCTCGAAGACAGCTAAGACTGTACTTATGTACAGCACTTTTTTACTTTCCATTTCCACCACTGTCCAATAGTAGTTTCAGAGCAGTTGTCCTCTGTATCTGCAGCTGCGCTGGGGTTCAGCTCTTTGGTTCCACCCAGCTCTCAAAATCAATAATTGCAATTAGGAAAAATGTCTTCCTGAAAGCGATGATGACCCGGGGGCAGAGAATGGAATGATATTATTATCTGGGTTTACTTTGCTGTGTTTGTAACGGAACCCTTGCACTGAAGAACCATATAATTTGCAGTTGTAAAGTCAATCCAAAAATACTTGGCGTGTGAATGTGATATATCATCAGAAAGTACCCAGCCGCCTCTACTGTCTTTAACTATGATAATCTGTCTAAAAGTTTGAAAACATTGTTCTTCTGAAAACTTAAAATGGCGTTATATGTAGGGATGTCCCGATCCGATCACGTGATCAAGATCAGGGCCAATCACGTGATTTTCCGAAGATCGGGATAAATAAAAAAATAAATAAAAAATCTGTTTTTTTTTTTTTTTTTTTTAACAAACATGACCATGTTCACGTCTTAAACTCATACTGAGGCCTTAGTTTTGGTTTTAAATTGCATATCATCATTAATTTATTTATTGTCACACAGAGCAGAAGAATTTTGCCAAAACAAACCAATAGTATCCAGCTGCAGAACGGCAGACCAGCCACACTCTCAGACCCAAACGCATTTCCTTTGATTTAATTATTCAGGGTGAATGTAATGTGAGAAATTGGGATTAAAAAAATAAATAAAAATAAATATAATTTATTTTGATCGGATCGGGAAAATCGGTATCGGTAGATACTCAAAATCACATGATCGGGATCGGATCGGGAGCAAAGAAATGTGATCGGGACATCCCTAGTTATATGGTTCTTCATCTGAGGTACTCATGACCATTACCCTACAACGTGTTGCCATGTCCTCCCACCTACTGTCCTCCCACCTACCTTACAGTGTTGCCATGTCCTCCCACCTACTGTCCTCCCACCTACCTTACAGTGTTGCCATGTCCTCCCACCTACTGTCCTCCCACCTACCTTACAGTGTTGCCATGTCCTGGATTTCTGTTTTTGTTATTAGTACAACACGTACAGTAACACAGCAGCTCTTTGGCATTGTGATACACTGAAGAAAATTACCCTTGATTGTATTTCATTTGCCGCTTTTCCGATCCGTTTCTGCACTAAATGAAGCGTACACAATGTACCCGGGGGTGGATGTTTCCCTCACGCCGTAGTTGCATAGCAACAACAGACAGGAAGTTGACTTCGAGAATGGTGCATGTACTATTGAAATAACCATAGCTTGCAAAATGTTCAACTGATTTTCAAACGGTTTGGTTTGTTATAAACGTCAGACATGTAGTTATCATACTGCATACTTCTAATGGACTTTCATATAAAAGTTATTTCAACATGTCCAAGCATCCTGAATCATAGCCACGTTAATAACCTTTGTAATAAACCAAACCGTTTGTAAATCGGTTGAAAATGTAGCAAGCGGTAAAAACCGTGAGATCTCTCTGTCACCCATACCTAGATACCTTGATTGCAATAGCCTACACCTGTGCCTTTATTCAAAACCCATGCTCCGCGCTGCCACCCAGTGATGAACTTAACAAACTACAAACTTAACACAGAAACAATCAAATAGCTCCTACAGTCATCATGTATACTGTGTAGGTCATTGGTGATCTCTCTCCCCCCTGTTTTCTGTACTATTATTTTTGATCAGAGCAAACAATCGTTCATTTTATCCAACGATGATGCAATCCTGTCGGGTGTTTAATCATGGATCATGTGGACCTCCTCATACATAATGAGGAGGACACCACTCAGCCAATCAGTGTGGCCGTCCGGGGCTTACAGCTTCAGACTGTGAAGGAGAGCAACTTAACCCTTTCACTGCCACACGACAGCCGGTTAACCCTTTCACTCTGACAATACAGAAGGTTAGCCCTTTACTATCACACAACCGACGGCGATGCTCCATCATTAGCATCATTAGCTCCGCGGATGCGGAGCTAATGATGCTAATGATGGAGCATCGCCAGTCGGTTGTGTGATAGTAAAGGGTTAACCTTCTGTCGTGTGGCAGTGAAAGGGTTATGTGTGCGTTGATCACTTCAATCTCTGTCTTTACTCTGATGCCCTTGAAATCCCACACATAATTGATTACGTTGCAGTGATCAAACGTCAAACCATTTATGTCTTTACTTTTATCAGTGGCCTCGGGAGGGCCCTGTCGCTGTATTAGGGAGGACAGGAGACAGCTTACTACATATCAATGAGATGCTGTGATTAAACCGCCTTCAAAAGTATGAGACCAGCTATGGCTGGATTTGAAAGGGGACATATTTGAGTCCTTTTCAACAAGTTACCTATATTAGACTAAACCGGCGGTTCTCAAACTACGGGTCAGAACTTGATATTTTTTTTATTTAATAATTTTTGCTAAATATGCCTCGTTTTATAAATGTATACATAGTGCTGTAGGATCCGCCCCGTCCTGACAAAAGTTCTAATATAAATATGCCTTATCAAGTTCAACAATGTGTGCTTTTATTTTGATATTCCTTAATTCCACGTTGAAATTACGCGATACATTAACTCAGAGATAGTTCGGGTTTAGATCCTTTTTTCTCTTTTTCGATATTCCCATTCTAAACACTTGCGCGGATCTGCCTGTGTCTCCCTGGCACCGCTGCCTACTTTATAATTGCAATGCCGATCGAATCCCGACAAGTGGCAGTATCGCCTACCTTTGGAATTGGGTCTCTCAGTGCCTCAGTGCCTCAGTACCTCCGGCTGCAGAAATCCCCTCCCCCTCAAAGTGAATCAGCACACAGCCATTTGTTGCCTAAAACATGCTTTTGGCAGAAACATATTTTAGGTTCAACCTTAAAAAAGAGAAGATGTACATGCATCTTGTACATTCACATTTCATATCTTCACACGCACATACACATGCATGCATGTTATTAACTCATTGACCGCCGGGGATTAGACGGTCAAGTTCATTTTAATTTACTTTATCTTGCTCTTACCTTAAGTCACTCTTACCTTATTCCTACTCTTACCTTACATTACTATTACTTTATTCCTACTCATACTGTGCGTTACTTTTAGCTTACTCCTACTCTTACCTTACTTTTACCTTAAGTTACTCTTACCTTATTCCTACTCTTACCTTACCGCTAGGTTATGACTATAACCAAGTTCTGTTAGTTAGAGGTGACGCTTGGCATCACATTGCACTATCTCGCGTACGTGCACGCGTACTGAATAAATTCCACAAATGTACCTCTAATACCAGTATTAGTCTGACCACACCCCTCATCAGCTTACCTTCATAAGCAGGTGTGTGGTCACCTGCTCTCCTCCTTCCCAAGCTTTCACCACAAGGTGAGGTCAAGGGCTGCAGCGGCCGTCTGATGCCAAGCGTCACCTCTAACTAACAGAACTTGGTTATAGTCATAACCTAGCGTTCTGTGCCGTTAGAGGCTCTGCTTGGCATCACACTGCACAATGGGAGGCCAAGCGGAGCCGCTGGCTGACAAATACACCCCGCTGACAGCCCCCCAAAACCATCAGAACAGGGAGGGCCGAGCCCCCCCGACCCCCCCTAATGGAGGGTATCCCCCCTATTAGGGGCTTCACGGGAAGGCGACGGACCCGACCGTGCGAAGAGGCACTCAAGCAACTCAACGCACAGGGTGAGCAGACCGTGGCTTGACCCCACGACTACACACACGCACAACCCGCATGCCACCCGGGAACGAACGGAGGAACAACCTCGTTACCGCCCCCAGAATCACGGGGTCAAGGGCAAACCCAACCCCGTGGCAAGGCCGTAGCAGCGGAGCGCGAAGGAAGACCCAGACCCACCAAAAGGACTGGACTCCCTGGAATGGGGCCCCGGAGAAGTCCATGATGCCAGCATCAAGACCCCACCAGGTGGGCACGCAGTGCCCCGCCCCCCACATCGCCAGCGTATTCGGACAAAGGCCCCCCAGTTACTGCACCTGGTAATCCCAGGCGGTATCCCAACCAAGTACTAACCAGGCCAGAACCTGCTTAGCTACCGAGATCGGACGAGATCGGGCGTGTTCAGGTCGGTATGGCCGTAAGCCGAGCGGGCCCCGTCCCCCCAATAGTACACCGCCTGGCACACTGACCCTGCAGAACAGGCAGTCAGCATGGCCGTAAGCACACAAAAAAGGTTAACCAACGGAAGCAGGCAGCGCACCGGGGAAAACCAGGCAACAGGCTGTTAACCCTAGCCTGGAGACTGCGGACGAGACAGGCGCCAGAGGGGACAGCTGAACACAGCTGCCCCGGCGGAAGGGGCGTATGCTGGCGTTGTTGCATGACCAAGCCTCCATTTAAAAACCCCCACCCAGAGGGGTCGAGGCAGAGAAGGCTGACACGATTGGCAGACGTCATGAACGTGCAGGGGCACCCTCAACCGGTGAACCCGGGAGTTGACACTGCTCCAACACACCAGGGAATCAACCACCTCGGTGTTACCCAATGCGGTGGTTGTTCCTATAACCCCTCAAGAAAAAACTCCAAAACACACCTGCGGGTATACACCGGCTATACCGCAGTACAAGTGTTTCAGTTTTCAAAAAAGGGTTAACCCAGGCCTACGGGTCGCAAACATCACTTCGGACCGGGCCTGGCGGTACGGGAAGCACAGGGTCACCAGAGGAGGTCAAAAAACCACCCCCACAGGCCCCTCTTCGCCATGCGTGAGAGAGGAGCGAAAAATAATAGAGAACCAGCCCCTAAGCACACCGTACTTGGTATTCCCAGGCGGTCTCCCAACCAAGTACTAACCAGGACCAACCTGTGTAGCGGCCGAGATCCGACGAGATCGAGCGTGTACAGAATGGCATGGCTGTAAGCCATTACGACAGTGCTGAGTAAAAACATACCCAACCAGGGTCTCCATAGCGCTTAACCCTGTGACACCCAGACCGACCTGGCATTTTTCCCCCTGAAAAAAGCCCAAGTCCCTCAGGGTACCAGAACAGCAGATCTGCATCCCCGGCGGACAACGGGTTCAACTGACCTGGACCAGCGTGACCAGAACCAGTCCCGTGCCCTAACCACGCCGACATGCCTACTCCAGGAGAAGGGCAGATATGCGTGTCGATCTTAACATGAAAAGAAGGCGCCACCCAGACGTTTGGGCGAACCGCGCCTGGTGGCCCACCCCAAGGGCGTGAGACCCCTCCACATATGTTCAGATCCATTCCGTCATCATCCCCCAGACATGAACGAGAATCCGTCGACAATCCACCCAGGTCATGGGATGTGGTCGTCGGAAGAGGAAAAACCCCCATCTCAGTTGCTTTATAAAAACGCTGTTTCAACCACAAGCAACCAAGGCGTGCCAGTCAATCGCCTGTTTACAGCGAGCTAGCACTATACGTGCGTCGGGACACACCCCCATCAATGAACAGGCTATTTAGACCTGTCATTGAATCCCCAAGGCGCCCAGGGGAACGACAAGAGGGGTGTGACACTCCCTAACTCCAACACTTCTGGAATAGAAAAGAAGGAAGCATCAACAGTATGTATCCCAGTCTACACAGCCGGGGTAAAAAATGTTCACATTTTTACATCCCACCACCCTCCCATAGGAAGGAGACGGGGATCCCCAGAGAGACTTCCCACGCGAGCTGTACAGATTGAAAAGAATATATTGCACCTTGAGCCATGTAAAAAACTGGTTTTAGGGCTCTCCGGGGAAGAGGCACTGAACCCATACACACTCAATAAACGAATTGAATCGAATACACACACAATAGAAAAGGACCCTTCTAGAGGGTCCACTCACTTTGACAATCTGAGGAGGAAGGCTCTGTACTCTGATGGAGGCTTCCTCACATGGAAGAAGGAGTCCGAACTCACAGAAGGCCTGAATAGGCGCTTGGTGAGGAGGAGCCCTGACCACCCCCCCTGAAAACAGATCCATCACATGGACCTGAACAGCACACGGAAGTCCTACCAACAGAGACGCGCACGGTGACGTACTCTATGGCGGGGGAATTCCTGCGGTGCACACGCCCAATATACCAGGCCGTGGGACCAGGAACTCCCTCCCCCCCCCCCCCCCCCCCCCCCGTAACGTGCTGAACCGCCACGTGACGGGAACCTTGAAGGACAGGGGGTGTACCCCTAACCGACAGAAACAATGGGGAGAGGAAAGGTTACCAGTTCACCCCTTTACGACCCCACACCCATGATACGATGTAATGACAAAAAGAGAATATGACACAGTCATAGTCAACTCTATGAAGCGTTTTACAGCTCCACACAGCGCATGAGCTAACCTGCTATCTGATTTTTACTAAGGAAAAACACAGAATAGAGAGGGCTCTAAGAGCCCCGGTCCAACATACACATGTGCTTCTGTGGCCAGTCCAACCCAGTTGTAGGTCACATGACACACACAACCCATCATCACCTACAAAAAATGGCAAAAACACTCAACAGAGGAACGCCGTTTTTTTCACAATGAGAGAATACATCATTCTCGATTAGTATCGGCCACAGGCCTTGCTAAGCACACATGACAGCAACCAAACCATTTTCTTTTTTTTTTTAGGAAAATAAGTCTCTCCAGCAGATTTAGCACAACCTCAGCAATCAAGCTAAGAGTTACATCGCATCCCTACCACACAAAAGACACAAATAGTGCACAAACATGTCTGATAGGAGGATGAAAAAGTCCCCAGGGAACCGGGGGGGAAAAACACAATCCTCCTATTTTACCCTCAATACGGCCAGTTAAAACAGGAAAACCTGTTAATATGTGAACACACTGTTCATTGTCATCACAGTCTGAGAAAGAACATTATTTTACTCACTTGTCACCAAGCATAGCTTCATAGGTTAGTTACCTTAGTTGTGAGTACACGGTACATATAAACACCATGATGTTTCTCACACAACAACCAGATCATTACATCCCGATTTGCACGGAGAAGCTAACTGCCAGTGACAAAAACAGCTCACACATAACCCGCAACGTATCCTAAATGCATTGTAGCAACACACGTTTTGGGAAAAACACCGTTATTCACAATACATTTAGCAAGTAAAACCAGAAGACGTGTTATGAGGTCTGGTCAACCCCGTTCCTACCCGGAACGCAGATCAGCGAAGTGCAGTCACAGACACCGTAGGAACACAGCCGCTCCTGTGTTGTCCGAACTGGGCAGCGTCACCGCCCCAACCCGCACTACAGTCCCCTGTTGATGCAACCTTGCCGTCCTGGCTCAGGGCAGGGTCGACGAAACATCCCCTGTCAAGGATGACGTCGTGGTCAAGAGTGTAAAACATGTTAAAATCAAAGCACGTTCAACAGAATAGCATCAAGCTAACGGCCGCTCCAACCGTTCGGGTGCTACTGCTTCTGCTCGCGAGACGCCGAGCTAATCGACGCACGCGATCAGAAGCGAGCTCACGGCGGCGCGCGAGAAGCTAAGCTACCCCGCGCCAGGCCATGGCCTATAGCAGCAAGCTAACGTTACCTAGCGACCACGACATGCTAGCCCCGCAGCTAACAGCTGACTGGCTAATAGTAGGCCCAACCTAAGCAGGCCATGCAGCGATCCAGCAGGCTAACGCAGCAGTTAACAGCTGACTGGCTAACCGCAAGCTATGAACATGTAAACAATGACATAACACTCACCCAGACAGGCCGCCGTTCTGAACCTCTCCTCACTTTTTAAGAGAAAAGAGAAAACAAGATGTCAACACCGCTTCACAACGGTGATTTTACCACACCCGACGGAATCAGCACAATACATTTACATTTACATTTACATTTAGTCATTTAGCTGACGCTTTTATCCAAAGCGACTTACAAGTTCTGTGCGACAAGACAGCAAGAAGGGTATAACTCTATCAGCTGAGTAACAATGTTCATCAAAGTGTTGCGTGTTACAGTGTAGGTTAGTTTATTAGGACAAGTGCATGACATTAAGGTTAGTCGGGTTAGATTTTTTTTTTTTTTTTTTTTTTTATCATTTCAGATAATGGTTATATACCAATTATATACCAACTGGCCTGTGTAGCTGACTTTGAACATGAATCTGCCGCTACCGCACATTCATGCACATATCCCCTCGTGAAGGAATACTCTCATTTGGATATGAAAGATGGGGCCTTAACACGGTGACAGAGAGAATCCACTCGTCCAAAACACACAGGGATCACCAGTGTCAATGGTCGCGGCCCACTAGTTAAAACTATAATGGTCTTCAGACCAAGGTCTCCTGTCGCCTAGGTGGCTGAACAAAGGACCCTAGCCTGGGGCCGGTTTCCATAAACATTGTCAAGTAGCCCCCATAGCACTAACAGACAAGTGGAGCCTGCCAGCAAACACTACTCACCCAACCTGGAACGCACCGCTTCTCACAACAGCGGCATGTCCGACAGTTCAGCTGTGGCCTGACAGGTTTCACCCCAACAAACACAGCAAGGAACTGCAGTTGAGAACCATGCAGCGGCGTGCTCCCAATACGAAAAACCGGTGGAGGGTTTTTAGAATGATCATCATCTTCTAGACACTCCAGTACGAAGACAATATCGCCGTATTTTCTCGAAAAATAGTGAGAGAGAAAATAAAGATATGATGTCAACGTATCCTTGTTTCCCAAAGCTGTTCCTAATCCAATTTCTTCCATCATGGTGTCAAGTGTGGGGATCTACCGAGGCACTTATTCCTTGTGGTGAAAGCGAGAAGGAGGAGAGCAGGTGACCACACACCTGCTTATGAAGGTAAGCTGATGAGGGGTGTGGTCAGACTAATACTGGTATTAGAGGTACATTTGTGGAATTTATTCAGTACGCGTGCACGTACGCGAGATAGTGCAGTGTGATGCCAAGCAGAGCCTCTAACGGCACAGAACTTCCTCTCCCTCCTCTCACTCCTCATCTCACTCCTCCTCTCACTCCTCCTCTCACTCCTCCTCTCCCTCATCTCACTCCTCCTCTCACTCCTCCTCTCACTCCTCCTCTCACTCCTCCTCAGTGCACTACCAGAAGATCGTCCACCGGGACATCAAGCCGTCTAACCTGCTGCTGGGGGATGACGGCCACGTGAAGATAGCCGACTTCGGGGTCAGTAACCAGTTCGAAGGCAACGACGCCTTGCTCTCCAGCACAGCCGGCACTCCTGCGTTCATGGCCCCGGAGACCCTGTCCGACCAGCGCCAGAGCTTCAGTGGAAAGGTGAGGGCTCCATTCTGTCATCTGTAAACACATAACAAATGGATGTAATTAGTGATGCATGATATATCGGCCGTCGATATAATATCGGCCGATATGGCAGTTTTTTTACACATCGGTATCGGTCCGATATCAAGATAGGCCGATATGGGCCGATATTAAAACAATTTAAATAATTTTTTTTATATACATGTTTTGGCCTTAAATAGTTTCAAAATATCAGTCATTTCTGAAAATAAGTTACAAAAGTAAAAAAAAAAAAACGTTTTGGAAAATAGCTTTTTATTTGATTATCATAAAATTGGTAAATATCGGTATCGGCCAGAACAGCAATATTAATATCGGTTATTGGTATCGGCCACAATTTTCACATCGGTGCATCACTAGATGTAATGCATACAAACACCTGTACATCGCTTGTAACTGAGGGGTACAATTCCCTGACTGTATTGAGAGTATGGTATTATTAAACCACTACTTAGTTATGTACTTTAATTACTGGCCATACAGTACATGAATATATCTGGTGAACACCCACACAAGAATACGGCAATGGCACATAAAGTTCTAGTTAGAGGGATTTATTATTATTAGAGCAACAACGGTAGGTTACAGATTGAGAATTATACTTGCGCTTGTAAGGCGAAGAACACTTAAAGTAGGTCAAGAGCGTAAGTCCATGAGAATAGTAAGATGGGTATAACTGACGCCACCTGTAGCATAGCAATTACATAAGGCACACTAGTAGTCAGCTGGAGACACTGGGGGGTTCCCTCCGGTTGTAAGCCGGCAGGGTAGAGGAATGTTCGGGTGCAAAGTCTGGGTCAGCGAGGAATAAAGAAGCTCCAGCCACGGGAGTCGATGCATGTACTCCCCTTGATCGGCAGACAAAGCAGCAGCTATAATCCAAGTATGCTCGACAGCATGGACGAAAGCTAGCCAGCCTCTGGTCCTAGAGGCGGGCTCGAGGGTGCTCCTCACAGGGGTAGATCCCACACGACAGTGGGGTAGACGGTTCTCTGCTCCAGCAGCCACGGTACCAAAGCAATATAATCCAGCCAGAAAAGGCTCTGCATTCGCCGGTGTAGATTATCCTGTGCACTCTACTTCACATTAAACTAGGTTGAACTTGACTTTACTTCACTAAACTCTGACACTTTTACTATCTTATTCGCACATGTTCTAAGTGCTCTATTTAGACGCAAGGTTGCTCACTTCACTTGGTCGTTGACTCGTGGTGAAGGCTTTACTAGTAATGAACGAACTGATACTTTGAACGAATTGCTGCTGTTTCCACCTGCGCCGTATTTATACGTAAGGTGAATTATCTAGTGCCAACCTCAGTTCTGTCTCGTATTACTGCGCAAACCTGGACATGTTGAGACATGCCTTGGCGTTGCCTTTGAACTTGCCATTGGGGGTATGGTCGCTGGCGCCTAGGGGTCGCTGTCCAATAGGAGAGCGAATATTATGGTCTGGTTTGTACCCAGGTAAAGGGACATTCCGTGTATATATACAAAGAATATACAAGGGATATCAAACGATATACAAATATTATACAAGGGATCTCAAGCAGTAAATATATATATTCGGTTTAATCTGACCCTTTGTAACATCGCTCGTCATGACCGTATTGTGGACATTGTGTCTGATGTGCTACAAAACATCTTACCATCTAGTGCAGCAATGTACAAGCATACTAGAGTGCTACCAGAATGGTTTGGTTTTACCAACGATGTCTTTGCTAACATCCCAAACACACCTGATGTTGTTTAACACCAGCCACAAGGAGGTGCTAATCTTAGAAGTAGGCTGTGCCTTTGACCTGTACATGGACCAGGCTTTCCAGGACAAGTGTATAAAATACCAACCATTGCTCGATGTGATAACGAGCCTTGGGTACAAGTATACAAACCTAGTAATACTCGAGTAAAGTACAAATCCCCCAAAACAGTACTTAAGTATTGTAACTAAGTACAATTACTCAAGTACTTTACACCCCTGATTTTAGGTCTAGGTTAGGTGAAGATAAGGGTGAAGATTAGGCGTGTATTCACAATGGCTAAGTTTAGGGTGAGGGGTTGGGGAATGAATGTAAGTCAATGAAACATCCACTCAGGGCATGAAAATGTGTGTGTGTGTGTGTGTGTGTGTGTGTGTGTGTGTGTGTGTGTGTGTGTGTGTGTGTGTGTGTGTGTGTGTGTGTGTGTGTGTGTGTGTGTGTGTGTGTGTGTGTGTGTGTGTGTGTGTGTGTGTGTGTGTGTGTGTGTGTGTGTGTGTGTGTGTGTGTGTGTGTGTGTGTGTGTGTGTGTGTGTGTGTGTGTGTGTGTGTGTGTGTGTGTGTACACATATGTGTGTATACTGTATGTGTGCCATATAAATGAAATACACTATCCTACCTGCATAATTGTAATATGCTAACATAACCACCGCTGTGATTGTCCTCACAAGCTTAAACACAGACAGTACATTATGCTTGTCTGGCCTACCACCCGTACGTGTGTTTAATGTGGTCCAGTAGTACTGACTGCTGAGCCGAAGGGCTCTGAAGGCAGCAGCTGTTAGCTTGGGCACCAGCCAAGATCCCACGACACTGAGATCACAATCATTCAATTAAAATGTACTGTCAGTCATTTGTGGGCCTGCAAGCTTTTAGAGGAACTCCTAAAATCTAAAATATATATATTTAACCACATCTGTCTGTATATATACCAGCATTATATTACTATCTGTACATATCCCTTACCTACTTTTACTCTTATGCTGGCCAGTATGACATACTACCATAGTGTCTTTATACTTTATATCACTTTACTAGTGCTGTCAATAGATTAAAAAAAAAAGTCTAATTAATCTCACAATTTTCTGTAATTAATCTAGATAAAAAATAGCATTTTTCTACTTAACACCGAAGCTTGTAACAGATATTTACTTGAGTAAAATCATGGAATTAATGTAAAATCAACATAAAGAAAGTATATTTAGATTCAAAGACTATTTTAATAGCTTTCTTTGAATACAGTTTCTCTCCTGTGAAATACAAATGTTCAACAAAACCTCAGCTAGACCTCTTTCTTATATCCGAACAAGCAAATATACTGCTGAAAGTTCAGAACGTTGAAGATTTTTCACTCCATAGATTAATCTAGATTAATATATTGTAATGCTTTAAATAATTTAAATTAATCTCCAAAGTTAAAGCATTAATTTTGACAGCCCTAATAATAATAATACTATAACACTGTACGTAACTGATTAGCACTATTACTCAGTAGTACTCATTTATATATATATTCTTTTGATCCACTTTTTCTCCTCCTGTTTTTCTGTGTTTTTCTCCCATCCCAATTTAGTCAGTATGCCAATTCCCCCCTCCCCTTCCTGGTCGTTGCTCGCGTGTGCCCCCCACTGGTTGGTCTAGGGAGCCCTGAAGTCTATCACATGCTTCCTCCGATACATAGGAGGCAGCCAGCAGCATCTTTTCACCTGCCAGCGCGGACTCTCATTGGTGAAGTGTAACGTGTGGGAGGTCACACTACCCTCACCATCTCCCTCCCTCGCTGTGCAGGCGCCCTGACCGACCTGTAGGAGTCGCTGTTTTACAACGACCAGAATACCACCCACCGGCTTCCCTCGCGCTGACACCGGCAATTGAGCCAGTATGACGGCCGGCCAAGCTGGAGGCAACGCTGACAGCCGGATTCGATACCAGTGTCTCTCGCGTTGGTGACGAGCACTTAGTCCGCTGCGCCACCCAGCCACTAATTTATATATTTTATATGCAGTTTAATCACCTGTACATTTTATATTGCTATTGCACTTTACTGTTACATTAGAACTCTGGTTAGATGTCAAACTTATTTTCGTTGTACTGTACTTGTGCTGTATAATGATACATTTTAATCTAATCTAATCTACTGTACTTCTCTCAGTGTTGCTCCCTAGACGCCACCTATGTAAACTCCTATATACTGACAATTCATTTTGTAAAGGCAATCCTATGAACCAAAGTTGCCTTGAGGCTCCAGGTAAAGCGTTGGTAGTCCGACACGCTCTGAATTGCAGTCCAAAAGAAAAGATGATAAAGATCCGATGTACAGGATTTATTTTAAAGCTAATTATGTATTATCACAACAGCCCCAATAGCTGCCTATAACTATAAAGAAAACAAAAAAGGGTTTGGTAAATTAACATAAACTAGCAATTAAGTGCGGTTAAAAACGATAATGGTACCGCTCTACCTGGGGCCTACCTGAACTCACACTAGCTGCCATGTTATAGGAGTGGTTAGGGGGAATGTGGGAAACAAGGGGAGTTGACCAGGTAAGTCTCCATCTTGGAATTCATTATGACATATATTAATAAACACAAAGCACAAGGCAATAATAAACTATATGTCTAATGGGGCAATACGGATATAATTTTCACTGTAGAATTTGGCTCCTACCCCTAATTGTTCTTGTGGGCAAACAAAATAATTACAACTTTCAAAATATAAAAAGGAGCCAAAATGTATAGTACATAAAAAAATCGAAATCCAAGCAAAAAATCTTCCAAGTTGAATCTTATCTAATCTACTTCTCTCAGTGTTTCTCCCTGGACACCACCTATGTAAACTCCTGTATGATGACAATACATTTTAATAATCTAATCTACTTCTCTCAGGGTTGCTCTCTGGACCTATGTAAACTCTTTGTAATGGCATCCACGGCCCAATCCCCATATATCTAGCCAGGCTTCGTGGAAGAGAAGCTACTTGTCCATGAAAATGAACTGGAAATGCTGTATACAGTCATAATAAAAATGCAGGTCATTTTATTCCAGTGTCTACAAACATAAACCTGCATTATATAACTTCTTTATTTATATTGCTTCTTTACCGATCTAAGTCACAGAATTAGGCAGAGTGGGGCTGAACATGATGCGTGAAACAAATTTCTAGATTAGTGAAATATAAAACACCTCGCTTGAAGAAATGTCTTATTTTTTTTGCCGTTTTCTCTCATCTTCTGTATTCAAACATGGCCCAGTTACCTCTCATGGCCACAGGGTGCAGTGGTCATGGTTGCACGCCGTTCCATCTGCTTTTTGAGCCGGAGCACGCACACAAGAATGTCCACTCGACTCTGCGCCAAGTACCCACCTGGCTACTTTGCATTACAATAGCTCAGGTCGTCAGGTGTGTTAAAATACTACAGTTGGACCATTCATACAAATCCTGTGAATGAAATGTGTTACAGTCCATTCCTAGAGGCAATTAGCATCGTCTTTATTCGCGAGGGAACACGTGCACGCCATTAAAACACAGGGTGGCGTTCTTACATAATGCAGCTTTTCTGGTTTAGTTTATTTGGCCTTCACTCTCAGACAGCTGCCACCGCCTGCAAATTATTCACCAACCAATCGGCTTTAAAGGCTGACATCTCACATCTCAATGTTATTGGCTGAAATGATGGATTGAAATCCCTCCCTCAGCCAGAGATCTCTTGCTATCTGATTTTAGGGAAGGAATCGCCACAAAGAAGCCCACACCACTACATCCTCATCCTCATTCCATTCTTTGCCCACATGCGTCTTTACTAGGGGTGGGAATCACCAGAGGCCTCACGATACGATATTATCACGATACTTAAAGGGGAACTCCAACATTTTGGGAAATTAGCTTATTTAACATCTTCCCTGGAGTTAGACAAGAAGATACATACCTTTTTTGTCTCTGTGCGTGCATTTTAGCTTTGGGAATAGACGCTCCGTTAGCATAGCTTAGCTTCATCACTGGAAGTGAGGCAGGACAGTAGCCTTACAGTGCCTTAGAGGGTATTGCAAGGTCTGACATTGACCAAATTTGATATGCATGACCTTGGTGGGCTCTAGGTCAACTCCTGAAAAGGGGGTCAATGTCAGACCTTGCAATCAAAAGTTAGGGGGCGCACTGAAATTATGGCAAGGGTTATTAGCCCCCTAACTTTTGATTGCAAAGTCTGACATTGACCCCCTTTTCAGGAGTTGACCTAGAGCCCACCAAGGTCATGCATATCAAATTTGGTCAATGTCAGACCTTGCAATACCCTCTAAGGCACTGTAAGGCTACTGTCCTACACGCCGCCCTCGTCGCTTCCTGATTCTACTGCGCAGGCGCACCAACCGACCTGTAGGAGTCGCTGTCCACAACGTCCGATCCCCACCCACCAGCTTCCCACCCCCTAATACTGCCAATTGTATTAGTATGAACGACCAGCCAAGCTGGTAGCAACGCCGAGAGCTGGGCTCGAACCCAGCATATCCTGCGTTGGTGGCGAGCGCCTTGCCCACTGCGCCACCTAGCCGCCCGGAAGGTTTGTCATTTCAATGTCTTTTGGCCATTCAATATGAAGATTTTCTCCCCAACAGTCAGCCAGCCAGCCAGCCAGCCAGCCAGCCAGCCAGCCAGCCAGCCAGCCAGCCAGCCAGCCAGCCAGCCAGCCAGCCAGCCAGCCAGCCAGCCAGCCAGCCAGCCAGCCAGCCAGCCAGCCAGCCAGCCAGCCAGCCAGCCAGCCAGCCAGCCAGCCAGCCAGCCAGCCAGCCAGCCAGCCAGCCAGCCAGCCAGCCAGCCAGCCAGCCAGCCAGCCAGCCAGCCAGCCAGCCAGCCAGCCAGCCAGCCAGCCAGCCAGCCAGCCAGCCAGCCAGCCAGCCAGCCAGCCAGCCAGCCAGCCAGCCAGCCAGCCAGCCAGCCAGCCAGCCAGCCAGCCAGCCAGCCAGCCAGCCAGCCAGCCAGCCAGCCAGCCAGCCAGCCAGCCAGCCAGCCAGCCAGCCAGCCAGCCAGCCAGCCAGCCAGCCAGCCAGCCAGCCAGCCAGCCAGCCAGCCAGCCAGCCAGCCAGCCAGCCAGCCAGCCAGCCAGCCAGCCAGCCAGCCAGCCAGCCAGCCAGCCAGCCAGCCAGCCAGCCAGCCAGCCAGAGAGAGAGAGAGAGAGAGAGAGAGAGAGAGAGAGAGAGAGAGAGAGAGAGAGAGAGAGAGAGAGAGAGAGAAATAGGGAAAGAGAGAGAGAAATAGGGAAAGAGAGAGAGAAATAGGGAAAGAGAGAGAGAAATAGGGAAAGAGAGAGAGAGAGACTGAGGGATCAGCCATCTGGATCTGCACCTGTTGTATATCAGAGCCCAAATCCATCCTTAAGGGTCCTGGACTGGATATCTCCGCAAAATGTAATCAATCATATTATTCTCATATTATCGTCTGCATTGATTCATGTAACTCTGTATGTATTCATCTGCTTACACACCTGTACATAACAACACCATCTGCGTGTGTGTGAAGGGCCTGGGCCTGAGTGTTAGATTGATTAGATTAGATTGTACTTTATTGTCATCATATTTGCATACAACGAGATTTGGGACTCAAACTTAAGGTGCACTTCCACTAGGAAGCAAATATAAAATCACACATGTAGTAAAAGATAGACATAAAATACTTGTGACAGATCTCCTCCCCCCTCCCATGGACATGTGAAGGATGGGAGACACTTCTGCCACGGAAGGAGTAGAGTCAATTAGGTAGCTGATTAGTACTGATAGAACACACCTGCGCATCATTAGTCCACCCACATCTCACGTGCACACACCCCAAACACACACACTACATTAACAGTAGATTAGAGAGGAGTAAGTTGAGCGGTGGTGAGGTTGGAGTTGTGTATTAAGAGATAGAGATTGTAGTATTCGGAGTTGTGAAGGTGAGAGTTAGTGAGAGGAGAGGTGAAGGCGAGTAGGTGTTCTTTGTGTACTGGACCCTGGACTGGCTGAGATTCCCCCTTGTGTACTGACCCTGGACCGGACGACTACCCTGAGTATTGAACAATCCCCTTTTCTGTCAGCGAGCCTGTTTTGTGTTTATGACCATTCTCTTGCCTATCCAACTGGATTTTTGCCTTAATTCAATAAATATTCGTATTGATTGCTATTGCTCTTGTGGGGATCTTTGAATTTGTTTGTATTTGAACCGTCGTCACATACTATATAATAAATCAATGTTACAATACAGTACAATATACAAATAACAATATACAAATAACAATCACAGTGTCAGACGGTAGTGGGTGGGTATTCCACGTTAAGCTGCCTTGTGTGTTTACTCCACGTACCGTTTATTCTCCATTGCTCTGTCCTCAGGCGCTGGACGTGTGGGCCATGGGAGTTACCCTCTACTGCTTCGTCTTTGGGAAGGCAAGTCTTGTTTTTTCTCCCCCCCCACGGCCCCCATTTTCACCTTATCATCCCCTCCGGAGTGGACGGCCCACGCACTGAGTCTGAGGAGTGTTGAGAAGGGTTGGAAATAGGTTTTCATTAAAAAACCCACTGACTTTTGGTATATAGAAGCACAGCTCGCTTGAGGATTCTCGTAGATGTTTTTGGTTAGATTGAGTGATTGATTGAAAACTTTATTAACAGATTGCAGAATGGGTACAATACAGTACGGCTCGATACAAACAATTGTTTACTCATTCAGCGCCATAAGCTGTCCCCATCTCTGCCGCTTCAGGCCAGCTTAAAATGGGCATTTTCGCAGGGTTTCACGATGTTTGCAGAGCTGTGTGTGTGTTCTGTATTATAGCTGTGGAGACAATGGTGTGGCTCATTTGACAGACACTACTTGTAGTCCAACATGGAAAAAATAGTTTGTTTCTACACACTGTAGTTTGTAGTTTATTACATGCTAAACATCGCGCATTTCCAAGATAATCCAGTCTTTTTCCATAGATCGCGAGATAAAACGTGTTATGTGCAATAAGCCCAAACCGTTCTGGTTGATCCCCTGAAACCCCAAATACTCCCAAATCAAAGGTATATACCATGTACACATGTACCTTCACAAAATCATCACTCAAATCATTAACTCAAAACTGTGATCGTGTTTGTCGAGCATGTTTTACATCCGGTAAAACACAAAACTGTGATCATTAGAACAGGTTTGGTAAAATAGACATAGAATATACCTTACCTTAGCCAGAAGGTATTCCAAAAAGTCTATGTCTATACACGTTTCTATGGGAAATACGCCTCTGCAACGGAATTTCGAGGCGATCGATGTGAATCTCTGTTCAAGCAGGAGGAGGAGCCCTTACCAAAAAAATTAAGGAAAACGTGTATCCACGCCAAGCCATTCCAGTTCAAAGGTAGGCGATACTGCCACCTGGTGATATTCGATTGGCATTGCAATTCCAATGTAGGGAAACGAGCCAGGGATGGCTAGAATGATCCCGATGATGATTTAGAACGGGGATCAGAGGAAAAAGATCAAAGGATCTAAAAACGAGTTTACTCGTTATTGGCGCTCAACGCTTGTCGGCCAATAACGAGTTCACTCTACACCACACTACAGAATGTTAACCTTTCATTACCACACTATGAATGAATGAATGAATGAACACTTTATTTAACAGATTGCAGAATGGGTACAATACAGTACGGCTCAATACATACAATTGTTAAGGGGATGCAGACCAGAGAGAGACTTTTTGTCTTGTTTACATCAGGGTCCCCCATTTTCAATTCATCATGACATTTCTGACATACACGACATACAGATATACAGTACTGTACCGTCGCAATAAAACATTGCAACGGTGTTATCCAGCATTTTATTGACGTCTACTAAGTCTGTTGGCATTTCAGAAGAATGTTGTTTTTTGTCCAAGCTGTATCAAGGTCGTATAAACATTTCCCCTCGATGTATTTTCCCCAGGGCTTATATACTTGAATTTTTCCACAACCGTCCCGTTCCGACCTTCAGTTACAGAAGAAAGGAATGTCCAAAATTCCCCAAATTAGGGAATGCACCGATACCACTTGTTCACTGCTGATAGCGATTCCGGGATATAAACTGGAAATATCATCTGATACTAAGAACCAAAACATATAGACTCTTAGACCATCAGTTTGGGGTCATTGGACAAAGAATATTGAGATATACAGTATAATCCATGTATCTCCATTAACCCTTTCACTACCACACTACAGAAGGTTAACCCTTTCACTACCACACTACAGAAGGTTAACCATTTCACTACTACACTACAGACGGTTAACCTTTCACTACCACACTACGGTTAACCTTTCACTACCATATACAGAAGGTTAACCCTTTCACTACCACACTACAGAAGGTTAACCTTTCACTACCACACTACAGACGGTTAACCTTTCACTACCACACTACAGAAGGTTAACCTTTCACTACCACACTACAGAAGGTTAACCCTTTCACTACCACACTACAGAAGGTTAACCATTTCACTACTACACTACAGACGGTTAACCTTTCACTACCACACTACGGTTAACCTTTCACTACCAGCTACAGAAGGTTAACCCTTTCACTACCACACTACAGAAGGTTAACTTTTCACTACCACACTACAGACGGTTAACCTTTCACTACCACACTACAGACGGTTAACCTTTCACTACCACACTACAGAAGGTTAACCTTTCACTACCACAATACAGAAGGTTAACCCTTTCACTACCACACTACAGAAGGCTAACCTTTCACTACCACACTACAGAAGGTTAACCTTTCACTACCACACTACAGAAGGTTAACCTTTCACTACCGCACTACAGAAGGTTAAACTTTCACTACCACACTACAGACGGTTAAACTTTCACTACCACACTACAGAAAATTAACCTTTCACTACCACACTACAGAAGGTTAACCTTTCACTACCACACTACAGACGGTTAACCTTTCACTACCACACTACAGAATGTTAACCTTTCATTACCACACTATGAATGAATGAAAACTTTATTTAACAGATTGCAGAATGGATACAATACAGTACGGCTCAATACACACAATTGTTAAGGGGTTGCAGACCAGATAAAGACGTTTGTCTTGTTTACATCAGGGTCCCCCATTTTCAATTCATAGTGACATTTATGACATACACAACATACATGACATCATGACATTTATGGCATAGGGACATACATGACATACAGGTATATAGTACTGTTACATTTGTGACATATATGATATGCAAATATACAGTACTGTTACCCATAGATCCTGACAGAAAGTATATACATATGATGGGGAGGAGACTGTACATTAGGAGGGGGTGGGTGGGTGGGAGAGAAATATACATACGGTGGGGAGAGAATATATACATACGGTGGGGAGGAGACTGTACATTAGGAGGGGGTGGGTGGGTGGGAGAGAAATATACATATGGTGGGCAGAGAATATACATACGGTGGGGAGGAGACTGTCTATTAGGAGGGGGTGGGGGTGGGGGGGTTTGGACATTTACGGTGGCCAGTTTTTCGAATTGCAGCCTCCCGTAGGTGCTCTTTTAGAGCGGTTTCGAATGTGGATAGGGATTCACATTCCTTAACAGCTTTGGGTAGGGCGTTCCACATTGATGTGGCATAATTGCGAAACGTGTTTAGTCCCTTGTTTGAGCCGAATCTGGGTTTAACATGATTTGTTGAGCCTCCTCTGGTGTTGTGGTCGTTGTATTCACTGACCTTTGGGAAGTATTTTGACATGTACATGGGTACCTTAGTCGTATAGTGTATCTTGTATCTTGTAGACCAGGCCCATTGCAAGTTGCTGTACTCTGTCATCTACTCTAAGCCATCCTAGGTAGTCAAAGTGGGCAGGGGTGAGGTGGGTTCTAGGAGTAAGGTCAAGTAGTAGTTGTTAAGTTCACTTCTACTGCGGCCATTACGGTAATCTGGATAAAGGTGAATGGGCACTGTTGTTGCGCGTCACTGGTTTTGGACTGGAGGAAGGCTGTGGCCACTACGCTGTGGAGCGTGAAATAAACATGAATGAAAGATAACGGTTGTCTTATTTGCGACTTAACATGGTAGCAGAGGATGTCGGCCTCTAACGTTAACTACAGGCAGCCGCCTGGACTGGACGAAAAGACGTCTTTTGAGAAGTGGAAGAATGAAGTGGAGATGTGGAGTCGGGTGACGGATTTAGCCAAGAAGAAACAAGCGTTGGCTGTTGCTCTATCGTTGACGGGTAGAGCGAGGGATACTGCGTTGGAAATACCTGTCGATGATCTGAATAAGGATGATGGAATGGTAACTTTGATTCGGGAACTTGACAGTGTGTTTTTGAGAGAAGAGAAGGACCGGGCTTACGAAGCCTATTCGGAGTTTGATCAGATTTCGCGAGGAGACGGCGTCTCTATGGTGGACTATATTGTTGATTTTGAACAGAAGTACAACCGGATCAAGAAGTTCGATATGGTTCTACCTGACGCTGTTTTGGCATTCAAACTACTGGATACAGCGGGCCTCGACATCAAAGACAAACAACTGGCGTTGACTGCCTGTGGTAAGCACACCTTTGTTGATATGAAGTCAGGACTGAAACGTATATTTGGAGAAAAAACGGAGAAAAGGGCAGGAGGCATTACTGTGAAGCAAGATGCAGCTTTTTACACAGATCAGAGACGAGAGCAGCAGAGGCGGGAGCAGCCGCGATCTCAAAGTGGACAAGTTAGAGGACCATTCGCAGGCACTAATCCGCTTGATAAATTTGGAAGACGAACGAAGTGTGGGATTTGTCAGAGCACATTCCACTGGGTGAAAGATTGCCCAAACAAAAAAGAATATGTAAAAGTGACGGAAGAAAATGAAGAGCCAGATGAGTGTAATATAACACTTATTTCTAAGGAATCAGATGCAGCAATATTCATGGTTGAGGCTCTGGGAACGGCCGTCATTGATACGGCATGTACACGGACTGTATGTGGTGAAAAATGGCTGGATAACTATGTTGGGGGACTAAATGAGAAACAAGTCAAAATGTTGGTTAGCACAGAGAGTAGCAAACCTTTTAAGTTTGGGGATGGGCGAGTTGTGCATTCTACAAAAAAGGTCAAGATACCAGCCAAGATAGGAGAAACAAAATGTTATATTGAAACAGAGGTAGTCTCATCTGACATTCCTTTACTGCTCAGTAAAACTTCGCTAAAGAGAGCAGGAGCTGTGTTGAACCTGGAAAACGATACAGCTATAATGTTTCAGAAACCAGTAGCTCTAGAGTTGACTTCATCTGGACACTACTGTCTGAACATACTGGATAAGGAGTCCCCGAGTGAAGCATATGAGAATGTGGTCCTGGCCATCACAGATAATATGACCAGTGTGGAAAAACACAAAGCTTTACTTAAACTTCACAAGCAATTTGGACATGCATCAGTTGATAGGCTAAAGAAGCTGCTGACAAATGCTGGAAACACGGATGATGAATGCACTGCTATTCTAGGGGAAATAGTAGGAAAATGTGAGATATGTCTCAAGTACAGCAAGGCTAAGCCCAAGCCTGCTGTTGGTCTGCCCATGGCCTCCAGGTACAACGAGACTGTGGCAGTTGATCTACATGAGCTAGAACCAAATGTGTGGTACCTACACATTATCGATCACTTCACTCGCTTTAGTGCAGGTAGCATCGTGACCTCAAAGAAGCCAAGTGTGATAGTGAACAATTTTGTGCATTCCTGGATCAGTGTCCATGGTCCACCTGAGCGTCTCTTCACTGACAACGGTGGAGAGTTCAATAATGAGGAAATAAGAGACATGGCGGAGAACTTCAACATCGAGATCAAGACGACTGCTGGCTACAGTCCATGGAGCAATGGTTTGCTGGAACGCCACAACCAATCCCTTACAGAGATACTACTGAAGGTAAAACTTGACAAAGGACTTGACTGGAAAACGGCTCTTGATTGGGCACTCATGGCAAAGAACACAATGCAGAACGTGCATGGCTACAGTCCACATCAGCTGGTGTTTGGACAGAACCCGAACCTTCCCTCTGTGTTTGTTGACCAGCCACCTGCTTTGGAGGGAACTACAATGAGCGCATGGGTTGGAAAGCACATAACAGCATTACATGCAGCAAGGAAAGCTTTTACGGAGGCAGAATGCTCAGAGAGAATCAGACGAGCTCTTCGAAAACAGCTTCGTCCAACAGATGAGAAGTATGAAACAGGAGACAAAGTGTTCTACAAAAGGACAGACTGTGTTGAATGGAAAGGCCCTGGGGTTGTGATAGGGCAAGATGGGGTGGTGATTTTTGTACGTCATGGTGGGACATATGTCAGGGTTCATCAATCTAGGCTGCGAAAAGTGCACCATGGGGAAAGTAATACTGTGGGCAATGTCGATGTATCTGTTAGTGATAATAATGTGCCTGTTACTGACAATGATATGAATAGTAACAGTGAGGACATGCCCGTTACTGATGGTGACATGAATAATGACGCAGCAGGTGTAGCAAACCAGGATATAGATAACCCTAATGCGATCAATCAAGACGATTATCACCAGACCGGCATAGAGGTGAAAACCGGTATAAAGGTAAAAGTCGGTCAGACAATCAGCTTTGTGGATAATGTAACAGGTGTTTCTCACACAGCTAAAGTGATGGGACGAGCAGGAAAGGCTACAGGAAAAAACAGCAACTGGTACAACCTACAGTACTTAGAACCTTTTGACATCACCGGTACTATGGGGTCAGTTGATCTTACTAAAGTAGACAATTTTCAGGTTAAGCCACTAGATGGTGTAGAACTAGATGGTGTAGAACTATGCTCTGATATGCAGGAAAATGATGTATTAGTAACAGAGGGTGTACCATTTGATAATGCTAAACAAGATGAAATCAGTAACTGGAGGAAAAATGAGGTGTTTGAGGAGGTGAAAAATGTGGGTCAAAGACAGGTGTCAACGAGATGGGTGTGTACGCTTAAAGAAACCCCAGATGGTATCATACCTAAAGCACGGCTAGTGGCTAGGGGTTTTGAAGAATTTAACACTCAAGATCTACAGAAGGACTCGCCTACATGCTCATCAGAGTCCCTTAGATTACTCATATCAGTTCTGTGTCAGAAAAAATGGACATTGAACTCTATGGACATAAAGTCAGCTTTTCTTCAAGGAATGGAGCTGTCTCGGGATATACACATCCGCCCTCCTCCTGAGGCTAAAAGTGACGGGACACTGTGGAAGCTGAAGAAGTGTGTCTATGGACTCGCTGATGCCTCTCTCTACTGGTACAACAGAGTAAAAGCAACGATGATCAAAACAGGGGCCACTATGTCACAAGTTGATCCTGCTGTATTCTACTGGCTTGATGAAAACTGTATTGTGACTGGTGTTCTTGCCTGTCATGTGGATGATTTCATCTGGGGTGGCTCACACACATTTGCCACAACGACCATTCCCCACCTCAAAACAGTTTTCCAGGTGGGACGTGAGGAACAAGACAACTTTCGCTATGTGGGGATGGAACTCTCCACAGTAGGTGGAGAAGTGCTTGTGCAACAGGAGATCTACATAAAGAACCTTCAGCCCATTCTCATAGACCCATCAAGAGCGTTGCACCGTGATGCTCTTCTCACAGAGTGTGAGACTGACAACCTAAGGTCAAAAATAGGACAACTCTTGTGGGTGGCTAGACAGAGTAGGCCAGATATCATGTTCGATACATGTGTCCTTGCAACCAATCTAAAACATGCTACTGTGCAAACTATGCATGAAGCAAATAAGGTAGTACGAAAACTGCAATCAGAACATGTCACCCTGAAGTTTCACAACTTAGGAAAGGAGGACTGTTTGAAGCTTGTTGTTTTCAGCGACGCATCCATGGGAAACCTCCCAGATGGGGGAACACAAGGAGGGCATCTCATCGTTCTGATGGGTGAGAAAGGACGATTCTCTCCAATCTGCTGGAAATCAAAAAGGATCAGAAGAGTGGTTCGGAGCACGCTGGCAGGAGAGACACTAGCCCTGGCTGATGGTATTGATAATGCCATATTTTTGTCCTCTCTCTACTCTGAACTTACTACAGGTATGGTCAAACAGCGCACCCTACCTGTGATGTGTGTTACAGACAACTTCTCCCTTGTGGAGGCTATTAAGTCCACCAAGTCAGTGACTGAGAAACGACTGAGACTGGAAATAAGTGGAATCAAAGAACTTATCCAGGACAAAAGGATCCAACGGATTCTGTGGTCTACTACGAAGGACCAGCTGGCAAACTGTCTGACCAAAAAGGGAGCATCTTCCCTTGTGCTGCTTAAAGCACTGAAGAATGGACAGTGGAAGCTAGATTACTGAATAACTGGTTATGATGACTGAGTTTATTTTTTTTGTTTTCTTGAAATATCCTTGCAGTGTATTATTTGTTAAAAAAAAAGAGTGAGATCTTGTATTATTTGTTTAAAAAAAAAAAGAGAGTGAGATCTGATCTTGTATTATTTGTTTAAAAAAAGAGAGTGAGATTGTTAAGTTCACTTCTACTGCGGCCATTACGGTAATCTGGATAAAGGGGAATGGGCACTGTTGTTGCGCGTCACTGGTTTTGGACTGGAGGAAGGCTGTGGCCACTACGCTGTGGAGCGTGAAATAAACATGAATGAAAGATAACGGTTGTCTTATTTGCGACTTAACAGTAGTCTGACCAGTTTGTTTTGTGATGTTTGTAATCTTGTTTTTAGCGCCTTTGAGGTGCTTTGGTACCATGAGGTGCAAGCATAGTCGTAGTACCCTTGAATGAGTGCTCCTGCCAGACTCTTCAGGGTATTCTTGTTTACCAGAGAGGAGATCCGGTACAAGAATCTAGTTCGTTGGTTGACTTTTTTTATTACCTTGAATGCCATTTTGTCACAGGAAAGATTTGCCTCTAGGATGGAACTTACTAGGTATGTAATTTCATTTTTCCTTGTGACAATATTGTCACCCACTGTAACTGAGAAGCCGTCGGTCTTGCTGAGTTTGTTATTTGATCCGAAAAGAATGGACTCTGTTTTACCCAGGTGTAATGATAGTTTGTTATCAGTGAGCCAGGTGCAGATTCTGCCAAGTTCTGAGCTGAGGGTTTTTTCAACCTGTAACTTGTCCGCTAGGTACTTTTCGACCTGTTCGTAGACAATTTTTTCCACTACAGAAGGTTAACCTTTCACTACCACACTACAGAAGGTTAACCCTTTCACTATACCCCACTACAGAAGGTTAACATTTAACTACCACACTACAGAAGGTTAAAGATGCAGCAAATCTAGTCACTTTGTTCCAATTTCTAGCATGTTACACATTTCTTGGTACCTCAGAATTTAGTGTTGGGGAAATTCTCTGATGCCAATACATTATTTTTAGCCTGGTATCAGATCTATATTTCATACCAGTGTCGGTATGGGTACATCCCAAACTAAATTTGGTTGCATGGTACATGAATTTAGCCTCCCCGGGACCATCCCTAGATCTGTTTTGTACCATCCCAGACACACGCTTTTTTGGGACGCCCTTAATTTCAAGCCCTTTTGTTTTAATTTGTGTTATCTTTCCTCCCTCTCTCTCTCTCTCTCTCTCTCTCTCTCTCTCTCTCTCTCTCTCTCTCTCTCTCTCTCTCTCTCTCTCTCTCTCTCTCTCTCTCGACTTTGCAGTGTCCATTTATTGACGAGTACATCCTGGCTTTGCATAGTAAGATCAGGACCAAATCTGTGGAATTCCCAGTATCGTAAGTCCATCTATTTGATTGTTCTCTCTATCATTATCTTCCCCCTCAGTGGGAAGCTTGTATCACTTAACTCAATGAGCGCCAAAAATGAGATATCTCGCTTCTGAAAGCCAACGCTTGAGTGCCAGAAACATGATATCTAGTTTTCCCCCCCCCCGTTTTTTAAAAATATTTTATTATTAGTATTATCCTAAACAGTCTCGCGGGCCTTGCTGTGTGTTCTAAAGACCTCTATGTAAATTAGAATTGAAATGACGATCGAATCCCGACAGGTGGCAGTATCGCCTACCTTTTCAACTGGCCTAGTTTACTGTGAGGGGTGGTTTGCTCACTCACTGCTCGCCAGATTAGTCCCCCCCCCCCCATTTTGTATTTGTATTTGTATTTATTGGTTTAAAATACAGAGACAGTGCATATTAAGGAACATTTGACTGTAAATATGCCAGTTTAGCCAAGTTGGCTAATTTTCAACTGTAGTCTCTGGGGCAGGTGACATGAGCACAACAATAATTAAAACATAGTACAATAATTAAAACACAGTAGGAATCAGTATGGGTTACAATACACTAAAATACATACAAATAAATACATTAAAATACATTACAATACAACCCCTCAGTTAAAATGGTCGCACACTTGACCATCTCTCAACCATGATTTTAAGTTAGTTTTAAATTAAATGTAACTTTGATACTCCCTGAGCCGTGTTGGCAGACTGTTCCAGGTGTGGGCTGCTCTCACGGAAAAGGCTGTCTGACTAAAAGCAGACCTCCTGTTTGGGACTACACATGGCTTTGTGAAGAAACATATGGTTGTGTTCACCTTTGACCTGGAAATAATATAGGTTTCAGGCAAGCAACCGTGAGATTTGCGCATATGCGCACAAAACACTCCATATCTCACGATCCAGAAAACCAGCCTGGATTATTGTGAAATGGGGCTATTTTTTGCGTGGGATAGCGCACGAACGGTATGTAGAAATAAACAGTTTTATCCCTGTTAAATAGTATAAATAGTGCCTGTCAAATGAGCCATACTATTGTCTCCATAGCTATAATATAGAATATACGATGGGTCCGCAAACATCGTGAAAATGGTCAATAACGCTGGCGCCAGGGAGTAAAGATGGAAAAACAGTGTGGCAGTCAATGAGTTAAGATAAGCCGAGGCATATTCTCAAACCCTCTAACTTACTTGGAGTCATAAACTGTTCATGCTTATCTCGAACCCTTATCTTGAACCCTTCCACGGGAAGCAGTAGGAATCCAAATACAGGCACGCCATTCAGTCTAAATGGAGATTTACCCTAATCTACAAAACACTTAACTTAAATCATCATATATTGAACCACCAACTGCCTTGCCGATGCAGACAGACAGACAGACAGACAGACAGACCAGACTGACCAACCAATCCAGACGCAACCAAAACGTACAAGGATTAAATCGGAGAAAAGGTTTTTCTTTTTGCTGTGAGGCAACAGTGCTAACCACTCAGCCCTATAGCTTTGGAATAGCTTTGACAAAGAAGTAAACATTTTTAGTTCGCTACATACTTTTAAGAAATTACTCAAATATAAGGTGATACATAAATATAAAACCTCATTATTATCCTAGTTATATTTGATCTATAACATAGCTGTGTTCAAATAGTGACAAAGGAAAAAAGATAAACACATATATATATATATAAGTATTAAAAGTATAAAACATAAATAAATGTGTATATGTTTTGTACATAAAACTATGAGACGTTTGTAACCTTTGCTAAATGATATACTGAATTATGTTTCTTTTTTGTATTTTTTTTGTGTAAATAGTGTAATGTAAAAAGGGAAGGCAATTATAAGCCTCGGCTTCAGCCTACACCTTTTCGTCATTTTATAATTTTTTTTAGTTTTCTTGGAAGTTCTACTACTATGCTTTGTAAAAAAAAAAGCCTGAAATAAAATCATTCATTCATTCATTCATTCATTCATTCATTCCTTATAGCTGTTACTGTTACTGATAAATCAAATGCACTTAGAAGAAGACCTCAGGCCCTGTGATCTGGGTGAATATTAAGAACCAATCGGATTTCTTTTGGCCTGTCAAGTGGTGTTCCATGGGGGTCGCGGCAGGAAACACAATCATCAGGTCCTCTTGTCAAAACCTACCCACAGTGAACAAAAACCCGCCTGCCAATCAAAAATAAATCGTTTTCATTATCCATCTGGAAGCCGCCTGTGCCTTCTGGGAGTCTGTGGAAAACCTTTGTTAGATATGCATACAGCGCACAGAGCCAGGCTTGAAAAGTGATGCAGAGCTCTATTTCAGCTCACTGTTGCTCACTTCTCTGAAGTCGCCTAGCGCACTTTGAAGGCGGCGTGTCCGCGGGAGACCTCTTCTTCTCATCCGGGCGGCGGGGGGTAATCGAAGGAAGCGCCCGCCGGTCCCGGCTGCTGCTGTTGCTGCTGCTGTTGCTATGGCTACTATTGAACATTCTTCGGGAGGCATGGCGCGCTCTTTTGCTGGAGGCACCGCCTGCCTCATCTTTACAGGGCAGCGGCGTAACACACTGAACCCCGGGCACAGCTCTCCTCCATTGTGATCTGTGACTCTAAAGATACATGAACACAGCCATCGCTCATCACACAGGGCAGCCAATTATGGCCAGAAACCTAGACCTAGAAAAAAAACATGACTATAGTCACTATGTGTACTATAAAATATAAGATAAGATATTCCTTTATTGATCCCCTTGGGGAAATTAGGGCGTCATAGCAGCACGGGTGGAGGGGGGAGGTATAGGTATGAGCAGGGTAATAGAAGAAGATATATATGCAATAAAAGTATACTATATATATATAGAGAGTTAATTATAAAGTATAATATAATAGAGTTAATTATATTGTATATTGTTTACACTGCCTTTTTATTCTATTTTTATTTTTACTCAGTTCTCCACTGTACTATAATTCTGTGACCTCTACCTGTATGTCTTCTACTACTGTACCTCCCCTCCCCCATCCCCCTCCCCCACGCTGCTATGATACCGAATTTCCCCAAGGAGATCAATAAAGGAATATCTTATTGTATCTTATCTTATCGTATCGTATACACAAGGTGCAGGTGAGGGTCTGTACCCTGACTGGCCTGATATAGGTCATACGTTATACTGTAGTCCGCGCAGGTTTTGGTGGGTTAACCCTTTCACTGCCACACGACAGAAGGTTAACCCTTTTACTATCACACAACCGACGGCGATGCTCCATCATTAGCATCATTAGCTCCGCATCCCGCAACCTTCTGTATTGTCACAGTGAAAGGGTTAACCGGCTGTCGTGTGGCAGTGAAAGGGTTAAGAGTCAGACATACTTTGCACTTAAAAACACAGTCTCTGGCCTGTCACCAGATTAGCCTTTCACACTCAATATAGTGTACGTTCTTCACTGGGATAGAGTGACTCACACGAGAGCAAGCGATAACATTTATTCTCAGTTTACTTTTGTTATTAGTGTATATTTACACAGCTGCAGGCAACACTATACACACACACACACACACACAACACTACACACACACAACACTACACGCACACACACAATACTACACACAACACTACACACACACAACACTACACGCACAACACTACACACACACACACACACACAACACTACACACACACCACTACACACACACACACACACACACACACAACACTACACACACACCACTACACACACACACACACCACTACACACACACCACTACGCACACAACACTACACACACACAACACTACACGCACACACACAACACTACACACACAACACTACACACACAACACTACATGCACACACACAACACTACACGCACATGCACACACAACACTATACACACACAACACTACACACAACACTACACGCACATGCACACACAACACTATACACACACAACACTACACACACAACACTATACACACACAACACTACACACACAACACTACATGCAATGTGTGTTCAACACTTATTAGGATCCATACCTTCTCAGGTTGTGACTCTACTAGTGCCTTTCATGGCAAGAGCAACAGGTAAACATTTACAGTTGCCTGTGAATAAAATGACTACCTGACTGCATACAGAACTGGGTAGCAGTTTTACCCTAGACCAGTCTACCTTTGATGGTCTTAGAAAATATGTGTGCCACCTGTATGGCCAGCCATCAGCTAAGAATGTGAATGATGCCAGATATAAAGCATTCTGCATGGCATCATCGGCTTTGCCAGAACTCTCTATGCCCCCGACAAGTGGCGCATTGTACCAACGCTGCAAAAGGGCAAATTACCAAGCAGCTATAATGAGACATTCATTGAAATCTATAATGTGTGCCCTTCACCCGTTGGCAATGGGTGGCACGTCGAGGATGTGGAGTTAACAGTGACCTGGATGACTACAAATCCGGCCCCTGATAGTGTGTTGCAGGTAGTCCATTGCGGTTGCAAACAAGGAAAATGTGAGACAGGAAGATGTTCATGTGTGTCTGCAAAACCGCCATGTACAGATCTTTGTCAATGCCAAAACTGTGCAAATGTTTTTAAGGAAACGGAGGATAGGGCTACATTAGAGGATGACTCAGATGATAGTGGTGAGGATGAGCTGCTATTGGTCGAGTGCAAGATACGTGACCGAACTCGCACCAATTGCGTCAGATAAAACTCTGTGGTGACCAAATATCCATTCGCGAGGAAAGATCTAGTCCCGACTTTAAAAAAAAATTGCGCAAAATGGGCGATTTTGTCAATGGAGAACTTTTTGTTCCTAAATCTACACCAATCTATCTTTCACCCAGAGTGAAAATTGTGTAATTCGGGGAGGTGGGAACGAGAATAGTTTTCTAGCCACTTCTCAGCCTTCACCATACGGCCTATGAGCCCAAACGTTCGAATGTTCAGACCTTCGTTTGTTACGTTGGCATTCGAATTCTAAATCAACATTCGAATTTTTTATTTTATTTT
>NC_140172.1:15127225-15282225 GCF_963971535.1 Notolepis coatsorum | reverse complement strand
GCTAATGAAAGTGTCTTCACGTATAGCGAGAGAGAGAGACAGAGAGAGGAGAGAGAGAGACAGACAGAGAGAGAGACAGAGAGAGAGAGAGAAATATATATATAGAGAGGAGAGAGAGGGAGAGAGAGAGAAAGATAGAGAGAGAGAGAGAGAGAGAGAGAGAGAGAGAGAGAGAGAGAGAGAGAGAGAGAGAGAGAGAGAGAGAGAGAGAGAGAAATACACTGCTAATGAAAGTGTCTTCTCTCAGCGTACTCCTCTGACTGGTTGGATTTATACTCGAGGGAGGATGGGGGGGGGGGGGGGCTAACATTACTGAACGGGGACAGAAGCTCCATTAACCGGTCGCTGCTACTAAGGATCGTTCCTCTGATGAACCTCTTATTTCTTAAGTGTAGCCGCTGCCTGGGAAGTGAGCGCTCTGTGGACCGACCGTGTCCGTCGGCTCTCTCTCTCATTCTCTCTCTCTCATTCTCTCTCTCATTCTCTCTCTCTCATTCTCTCTCTCATTCTCTCTCTCTCATTCTCTCTCTCATTCTCTCTCTCTCATTCTCTCTCTCATTCTCTCTCTCTCATTCTCTCTCTCATTCTCTCTCTCTCATTCTCTCTCTCATTATCTCTCTCTCATTCTCTCTCTCTCATTCTCTCTCTCTCATTCTCTCTCTCTCATTATCTCTCTCTCATTCTCTCTCTCTCATTCTCTCTCTCATTCTCTCTCTCTCATTCTCTCTCTCATTATCTCTCTCTCATTCTCTCTCTCTCATTCTCTCTCTCTCATTCTCTCTCTCATTATCTCTCTCTCATTCTCTCTCTCTCTCATTATCTCTCTCTCATTCTCTCTCTCTCATTCTCTCTCTCTCTCATTCTCTCTCTCATTCTCTCTCATTCTCTCTCTCTCTCATTCTCTCTCTCATTCTCTCTCTCTCATTCTCTCTGCATCACTGCTCAGTATCGGTGTAATGATGCATCAATCCTAATGTGTCGATTCAACTGCATCAATTTGTATTTTATTTTTGTATTCTTTTTTAAACAAACACATAAACAAACATGACAACACACGATAAGATATACAAGCATTAATTGTCAGAGCACATCCAATGAGATCACATTTTAGTTAATTGTCTTATATAAGATATACCCCTAATACCTGTTATCTAAAAACCTACACACATATGCTCCAGCTCGAACCCCCCCCTCCCGGACCCCACCTTGGGAAGTACCTCCACTATCCCTCGCACCTAACCAGACACTACCATTATAAGCTAGCTTTTATTCTCTCCACCACTTCTAACCACATTGACATTTTGGATTCATTGAGACCCAGAATTCTTGCTGTAGATATTTCATGGTAAATTACATCGAGATATGTAAGAAACCAAACTTTACGGCACATTTTTTCCGGTTGAAACCAGCGTGATGCGATCAGCTTTTTGGCTACTGTGATACCCGATAAAACCAATCTCTTTAGCTGTGTATTCACTGCAAACTCAAAAACATCGTTCAATAGTAATACCGAGGGGTGTACAGGTATATTCCAAGATACGAGTTTTGATAATTGTTGGGTCACATCTTTCCAGAATGTCTTAACTGGTGGGCAGTCCCAATACATGTGCATAAATGTCCCTTCGTCCCCATTTGCACATTGGGTGCATTTGGAATCTTGTTTAAGCCCCATTCGGCACAGTCTTATAGGAGTCAAGTATGTCCTGTGAATATAGTTAAGATTGATTTGTTGATGGTCCGGGTTCCTTGATGTAAGTCGGACATTTGCCCAGGCTCCTTGCCAATCAAAGTCATTTTCCAGGTCTGGTATATCCCTCCTCCAGACAGAGTCAAGTTGGAGGGTTTCATACGAGGACGTTAGTAATTGATGATACAATTCTGAAACAAAACCTCTCGATGTCTCTCTTGCGTAGAAGAATTTGTGGTATCTGTGGTGTTCAATTGGTCTGTCTAATGGAACACCGTGAGACTTCAAACATAGCTCTAACTGTTTGTGAAAAAGCCATGTGGACTTGGTGAGATTAAATTTTTTGCGTATTTCTTTATCACTACAAAAACCCTGTTTGTTAAAAACATCCCCTAATGAGTGTATGCCTTGCTCTTCCCATATAGGGAATCTTATAGGTTGTTTTCCAGTCAACTGCATCAATTTGAAAATGTAACTGATAAAAAATGTATCGAATGGAATCGTGGTAAAATGAAGAGATCTCATGATGCATTGAATCGTTGCCTGAATAATCGTGATCTAATCTAATCGTTGTGAGGTCGTTACACCCCTGCTGCTGAGCCAGAGCTGATAAAGAAAGATAAAGATCACCTGTATCGATGGGTCTAGAACTAATGACGTTGCCACTATCATTATTATTGACTGCTGGCTTCTCTTTACTACTACTGTTGTATTCAATGAATTCATTCAAACCTTTATTTATTCTCGAAAAAGGACAATTGAGGTCACCCTCATTTTCAATGCATCCATTTTCTACAATAATAATAATAATAATAATAATAATAATAATAATAATAATAATAATAATAATAATAATAATAATAATAATAATAATAATAATAATAATAATAATAATAATAATAATAATAATAATAACTCTATCTACAGTATATAGCACCTTTCACACATGGAACGCACCCCAAAGTGTCCCACAGCAAATAACACCAAATTAACATAGGCATAAAATTTGCATTAGACAGAATAAAAACAATGCATAAAGTGCAGACATAAGAATAGGTATAAAAGACAATAAAAGTAGTGCAGTGTAGAAAGTGCAGACATAAGAATAGGTATAAAAGACAATAAAAGTAGTGCAGTGTAGAAAGTGCAGACATAAGAATAGGTATAAAAGACAATAAAAGTAGTGCAGTGTAGAAAGTGCAGACATAAGAATAGGTATAAAAGACAATAAAAGTAGTGTAGTGTAGAAAGTGCAGACATAAGAATAGGTATAAAAGACAATAAAAGTAGTGCAGTGTAGAAAGTGCAGACATAAGAATAGGTATAAAAGACAATAAAAGTAGTGCAGTGTAGAAAGTGCAGACATAAGAATAGGTATAAAAGACAATAAAAGTAGTGCAGTGTAGAAAGTGCAGACATAAGAATAGGCATAAAAGACAATAAAAGTAGTGCAGTGTAGAAAGTGCAGACATAAGAATAGGTATAAAAGACAATAAAAGTAGTGCAGTGTAGAAAGTGCAGACATAAGAATAGGCATAAAAGACAATAAAAGTAGTGCAGTGTAGAAAGTGCAGACATAAGAATAGGCATAAAAGACAATAAAAGTAGTGCAGTGTAGAAAGTGCAGACATAAGAATAGGTATAAAAGACAATAAAAGTAGTGCAGTGTAGAAAGTGCAGACATAAGAATAGGCATAAAAGACAATAAAAGTAGTGCAGTGTAGAAAGTGCAGACATAAGAATAGGCATAAAAGACAATAAAAGTAGTGCAGTGTAGAAAGTGCAGACATAAGAATAGGCATAAAAGACAATAAAAGTAGTGCAGTGTAGAAAGTGCAGACATAAGAATAGGCATAAAAGACAATAAAAGTAGTGCAGTGTAGAAAGTGCAGACATAAGAATAGGCATAAAAGACAATAAAAGTAGTGCAGTGTAGAAAGTGCAGACATAAGAATAGGTATAAAAGACAATAAAAGTAGTGCAGTGTAGAAAGTGCAGACATAAGAATAGGCATAAAAGACAATAAAAGTAGTGCAGTGTAGAAAGTGCAGACATAAGAATAGGCATAGAATAAGTACAATAAGTACAGTGTTGCTCGAAGGCATGTGACGGGGTCATATGCATTATTGACTGTAAGTGTCGATTTTTTTTACTTTGGGAACCTTCTAGTAGTGTTAGGCTACTAGTTAGGTTACGTTAGCAGTGCTACTAATTGAGGTACACAAGACCACGTTTAAATCTTGTTTAATTTCTTCTGCCTTTATTGTAACGGCAAGAGATATGACATCCTCAAAAATAGCTGTGAATCGCATTGTGATTAATCTCTTAAGCCGCCCGCCGCTTGACTAAAATCCCACCTTAATCAGATTCAAAAGTGAGGAAGACATTTTAATCACAGTTTCTCTTCATACGTCAAAAGGATGCACCGATTCTAACACATTGTTTGAGCTTGTCTGCGATGAGCAGTTATTCGAGTGCCTTGACGACGTTATTGAAATGAGGATGTTTCCCTGATTAGCTGAGCTCATTTGATATCTTCTTAAACCTTGGAATCTCTAGCCATAGGCTAGATGTGGGCGAAACACTATGATTCTTCTCAAATACCTTATAATCTCGTAAAGGAACTTGGCTCGGTGCTGCATTCTAGTCTTATATATAGTTTAACATATAGATAATGACCCCATCTTCCTCCACAGTCACCTCAATCATTCCTTCACAGAAGCGCTCGTGAATTCCCCATGAGGAAACTCACGTTCTTCGGAATCGATGCGATCCTGTGCGCGTTCACCTGATTTCACACCACATGCATTTTTCTCCCCACGTGATCTTCATCACATCATCACTCGTGGTGTTTCTCTCTCGAACGTGAGCACACGTGTGACGGCCGTGTCTCGGTGTGATTTACACCTTACGATATGTGAAAGCAAGACGTCCCACGTGCTTCCATGAGAATGACAACGCGTGAACTTGTGTCAATCATACGTCAAGTATTTCAGTTTCAATTTATTTGTTAGAGAGGGACACCCTTTCACTACCACACTACCAAAGGGTTAACCCATTCACTGCGACAATACAGAAGGTTAAGGAACATTAATATAAAATAGAATGTAAATGTACCCGATTGTAGCCAAACGGCTAGTTTACATTGGCAGTCCCCCTGCCAGAAATAATGGGCTAGTACCTAGTACAAAACAGATTAAAACACAAGTACAAACACATTAGCAATAGCATACATAATTTAACCCTTGCAATATACACAGTTCAATCCCCATATAGTATACACATCAGTGTTCACATCTTTGATTATCCATCAACCAATTCCTGAGATTAAACTTGAAGGCGTTGAATGAAATGGACTCTCTAATGTTCTGTGGGATTTTATTCCACTCAGGCGCTGTTTTATAAGAGAAAGCTGACTGAACAAATACGCTCTTTCTAAAGGGGATTTCACAGTCTCCTCTGGCTGTCCCTCTGGTGACTCTGGCCTCCAGGAGCCAGGATGGACGTGATTGCAGAGTGCCAAGTTATGTCGGATTTTGTACATTAGGCAGCAGTTCTTAAAGAGAACAAGGTTTTCCCCAACTTAATAGTCTATATTTTTGTAAAATTGCACAATGATGGAAAGATGAACCCTTCCCTCAAGACCCCTACCCTCTGCATCTTCTGGCCGCCTCAGACCTACTCCTATCCAAGCTCCGGGAGGGTCATCAAGGAGAAGCCGCCTATTCTCAGTCCTTGCCCCACAATGGTGGAACGAACTGCCCACCCCAGTCAGGACAGCCGAAACCCGTCCAATCTTTTGCCGTCGACTAAAGACGCACTTCTTCAATCATTATCTGAAAAAAATGCAATAAAAAAAATGTATTAAAAAAATCTAACCCTAACTAACCTTACTGTCATGCACTTGTCCTAATATACTAACCTACACTGTAGCACTCAACACTTTGATGAACATTGTTACTCAGCTGATAGAGTTGTACCCTTCTTGCTGTCTTGTCGTACAGAACTTGTAAGTCGCTTTGGATAAAAGCGTTTCAGCTAAATTACTAAATGTAACTGTAAATGTAAGATCTTGGTTTTTTATCTAGCGTTTTGAGTGTTTGTTTGTATAGAGAAATAAGCTGTGTTATTCGTGGTGTGAGCGTTTCCTGTGAGCGTTTTTTTCCGGGGGGGGTTCACGTGCCTTCGAGCGACATTGTACTTTTGTACTTATTTTATGCCATTCTTAAATCTGCACGTTTACATTGCACTACTTTTATTGTCTTTTATACCTACTCTTATGTCTGCAATTAATGCATTGTTTTTTTATTCTGTCAATTTGTGTCCTGATTTTATGCCTATGTTCATTTTATACTATATAGATAGTTATTCATATTTATTATTGTTATATTGTAGACATGTGTGGATTGAAATGTCTGTAAAGTCTCGACGACATTGAAAATGAGGGTGACCTCGATTGTTTTTTTTTCGAGAATAAATAAAGGTTGACGATGATGATGTTGTTGTTGTGTGTTTCACCCGTCAGGCCAAACATTAGCGAGAAGCTGCGGACGCTGATCCTGCGAATGCTTGACAAGGACCCAGACACCAGGATCACCATGCCAGAGATCAAGGTAGGGAGAGGACCACTCCACGACACGTCATGTGAATGAATGAAAGATTTTAAGTATAAAAACCAAAATATTATCTGTTCATTTGACATATACAAATAAAAATAAATTAAAAAAAGACAACAAAAAGAGAAACAGATAAACAAATCCTAGTTTACCCTGTTCGAAAAAGGAGTAGGAAGAAGTATACACTTTTTTTTTTTTTTTTTTATTCCTACCCCTTTTTAACTATCACAAATTATAATTTAATCTATTGTTAATTATATGTATAAACGCTGTATTTCTATACAATCCAATACATTTATATATAAATACATTTATATAAATATACCTATAAATATGTAATATATAATATATACTAAATAAATACCATAAGATCAAAGTACCCATGAGAAGAAAAACCATTTAAATCTCTCTTGATTTTAGATTTTTCTTTTGGACAGCTCATGTATTTTACCATTTTGTGTAAAGTCAAACCAAATCACTAGTTCTGATGTTTTGGATCCCTATATACTGTATCCCTATTTCTTACTGTACCAATGATGTTGTTGGATCGGTAGAGTCCTTACTCAGCACAATCCATGCTGTTCCTCATACTGAGCTCCGGATAGTTAACCACAAACCAATCAAAGTCAATGGGGACAAGCTCCTGTCTGTACAAGCTGACTGAAGGTAACTGTAATGTACTCCACAGGGCACACAAAGTAGATTTCAGTTCTCTTCAGTAGGTTTATACTGACGGCTTGACCCCAATGACTTTGCATTGGTTTGTGACTAACTGTCTGGAGCTGGTATATGGAACAGGCATGGTGGTGAGAAAGGCCTCTACTGGTAAGTATCAAATAGGACTAGGGTTCCAAAAAAAATCACAACTATCCCTTTAAAGTTTGAACGTGATAGACCACATCCCAAAGTACTCTGTCTAACTAGGAATTTACGTAACATAACTCCAATGTAGCATCTTTAAAGCGCTTCGGGCAGTCCTTTGTGCCGGTGGCAATCAGGCTCCACAACCAGGCAGGGCCAGGACGGGCCAACTGCCGTGGACTGGAGGAGCTGGGTTGTGGACTGTAACCAATTAATTTAATTATTTAACATCACGATTGGACTTGTTTCTTTTTCTTTTCACCACTTTTAGCTCTATTTTGGCCCTATTTTTGCTCTTTTTTTATCCCTATGTATTTGTCCATATTGTTTTTAACACATACTAATACGAGTATGTTATGTAACTGTTCCCATTAACTGTTTTTACTGTTTTTAAATTGCCGTTATGCTGTGATGGACATTTGAATCTCCCCTCGGGATAAATAAAGGTTTTCAATTCAATTCAATTTAGGGCATTTAAGATTGGAACCGTTGTTCATCTGACATTGTTCAAATCTTAAAACGGACTTATATGGTTCTCCATCTCAAGGGTTCATCTGTTGGTCAGTGAGCATTCCACACTACGAGCATCGCTGAGTTATAACAAGAGGGTTTCATTAAGACGCTCAGACACAATGAGGTTATCCTTGATCTCCGTTGAGTTGCCTTCAAGAGAACCCCAATTCACCATTAACCCTAGTACTGTATGCTTTGGTAAATCATTCAGAGTGGTTATCACCAGGGGTCTGGTGACACCAGTACCTTTACCTGTTCAAAGTCAAATGACCGACCCAGGGTCACAGAAGTGGATCGATCTACCAGTATACCAGCAGCATACATTTAAATCTGCATATCTGAAATACAGGAGATAGAAACGTTATTGCTCCTCTACATCACATCTTAGTTACTGTATGTGCCTGTTAAGCCGTAGCCCTATTTTCAGAAAATCCACCTAAAAGTACATGCCCAAGTAAATGGAAGATTTCTCCACTTCTACAAGGTCAATGTGCATGTTCTTGGTATCTAGGAACATCTATGGACCTCTGGGAATGTATTCCCAGTGTCAGAAAGATTTGCTTGAGTAAACAAAGGAGAATATAAATTATATTTTTTCTTTGCATCTTTGACAGTGAATAACACCATGTTATAATTGTGGAACCTCCGAGTTTGCTCACTGAGCTCATTCAGCTTGAGATCACGTGTACAAAAAACCTAAGCAAATTAATAAAGGGAAGATGAGTAAACAAAAGGATTTGTTGATACAGTACTGAATTCTGCCATCCGCACACATGCAATTTGAATTATAATGCATTTGGATATATAATATAGAATATCAGGCCTATAAATGACCTTATTATGGCCAAGTCATACATCTATGGATAGGGCCAAATCGCTTCTTTCCAATGGCAAAAAGTGTTAAATCTGGATTTAGTCATTTCCTTTTTTTCACATTATTCAAAGAAATTGTTATTTTCGAAAAAAAATATTAAAACATCGGTAAACAAACGTAGTAATAATAATAATAATAATAATAATAATAATAATAATAATAATAATAATAATAATAATAATAATAATAATAATAATAATAATAATAATAACTTCATTTTATATAGCGCCTTTCAAGAGACCCAAGGTCTCTTAGTGCTGAAAATATACAATTTGACTGCTGTTTTGATGGTCTTTACTCTTGGCTACATTTGAAAAAGAAACACAACATTAATTAATACGGTCTGTGTAACTGAGGGGTACAATTCCCTGACTGTATTGATAAGTATGGTATCATTAAACCACTACCGCTTGATGTACTTTAACTTCTGGCCATACAGTACACGATATCTAAGTATGATGAACACTTTCCCACATATGAAATCAGGTCCACACAAATATAACAGTCGAAGGTTTAATATAGCAAAAGGTATATACAACATTCACTTAATTACATTTATGATTTGAATGCACTTGTAAGGCAAATGAGTATTCGTAGGCAAATCAACACTGAATGTCCAATCTCTGGTTACGCAGGAAGCAAGTATACAACCTGGTTCTTTAGGGAACTATAGCGATGGTACTTAAGGATTATAGCGGGATACTAAAGGGGTCCTGCTGGTTGTAAGTCAGTAGGGGGGGGGGGGTTTGGAGAGCCGTCAGCTGCATCCCATCTGGCCAACGATTCCTGGGGAGAATTCAGGTACAGAACACAGTGCCCGCAGGATCTTGATCCACAGATGAATACACTTGGGCCCTCTTGTAGACGGTAGCTGTAGGCTGTAGGTCCACAACGAAGGAGAAGCGAGGCGGCCTCGGTCTGGGTTGAGCGCCGTCTCACCTGGGCTCCTCTCGGGGGTAATTCCAACACTCACCGGCGTTGGCTGTTATCCGCTCCACAAATCAAAGCACCCAAAGCAAATAGATATTCCATGCCGTATAGGCTCAGCAGTCGTCCGGGTAGGTAATCCAATGTGCAGGTCCCCCTCGGTCCTCGTCTAGAACTCCTCGGATGCAAGCACCACACGTGGTCTGCCCAGCCTGGTTAAGCTTCTAGATAACACGAGGAGGCGAAGGGGGTGCTACTCACTTTAGAACTCGATACCGCACGATGCACCATACATAATAGACTATTATTAACTTAATAGAAATACGTCCCACTCGACGGTACAGTGCCAAACTATGACAATTCAGCTATGAATTTACACGAGGTCTCAATGCCTATTCTGGGGCCAAATAGGCCATACTGCACCACACGTGGGTCGTGGGTGAGGCTTCACGTCTGTTACTAGGTTGGAGGGTAAAGGACTAATGGACTAAAAAAAGTTCTACTTTACTTGCGCCATATTTATATGCACGGTGAACAAATAGTACCATTCGTATTTCGGTAGCCGTATTCCTACGCGGAACCGGGGCTAGTTGGGACATGTTCGTCGGCACTATTGAACTTGACTCAAGGGGCTTGTCTGCTGGCGCCAGGTTCTTGTCCAATGAGAGAATGAACTATTATGGGCTGTAGTAGACTAAAGGGATATTCAGTGTATATGTACAAAGAATATACAAGGGATATCAAACGATATACAAATACTATTAAATATATATCCATAAATAAATATATATATTCGGTTTAATCTGATCCTTCACAACAGTCTGTATTGATCGATTTATGATGAGAACAGCAGTTCCAATTGGGGGACCTTAACAGGTGGAACACAAAACACGTTGTCCAACGCACTCCCATGTACTGGGTAAACAGACCTACAAATAGCTAGCCTTGGCAATGTTTATCAAAAGAAAAGACTCATCTTTATTACTCAAATCTTTCATCACTGGAATCTTCTTGGCAAATACTGTGAGTAATATTAGATCACGTATACACGTCTAGCCTTAACCCTTTCACTGCCACACAACGGCAGGTTAACCCTTTCACTGCCACACTACAGAAGGTTAACCCTTTACTATCACACTACCGACGGTTAACCGTCTGTAGTGTGATAGTAAAGGGTTAACCAATTCTGTAGTGTGGCAGTGAAAGGGTTAAAGTCATGCAGAGAAGGTGCCAGGAGCTGCTGCACTTTCGGTGTTGTCAAAATAATTAGTTCCACATCTCTGCCTTTGCTCACGATAGCTTCACATAATTGCCATATCATTTCAAGCTATTGATGTACTTTATCCGGCCTATTATTTCCAAAAGATATAACCCAAAGAATTCAACCGGCTGGTTTTGATAGATGTGGAGTCAAGTCACTGTGTCCATGAAATTGCATTTGCTCAGCCTCATTTCCCCTCGTTTAAGAAAGGAGAGAGTGCAGGTTTAGTGGTTCTCTATTTTTTGCTAGTTTTTATTCATGTCATCACAGTCATCATAGTAGTCACAGTAGTAACTAACCCTCTTCTGTGTCTCACAGACTGAAGTAGTCCACTCCCCTTAGTATTTTTTATTGTCTTTATCGAGACAGAAGGCTGAGAGAATGAATGAATGAATGAACACTTTATTTAACAGATTGTAGAATGGGTACAATACATTACGGCTCAATACACACAATTGTTAAGGGGATGCAGACCAGAGAAAGACTTTCGTCTTGTTTACATCAGGGTCCCCCATTTTTTTTAATTCATAATGACATTTATGACATAGGGACATACATGACATACAGGTATATATAGTACTGTTACATTTGTGACATATACGATATGCAAATATACAGTACTGTTACCCATAGATCCTAACAGAGAATATATACATGCGGTGGGGAGGAGACTGTCAATTAGGAGGGGGTGGGTGGGAGGGGGGGGCGGGTTTGGCCCTACTGTCAGTCTGGGGAGGGTGTAGACTACCACATGCTGCCCTACTGTCGGTCTGGGGAGGGTGTAGACTACCACATGCTGCCCTACTGTCGGTCTGGGGAGGGTGTAGACTACCACATGCTGCCCTACTGTCGGTCTGGAGAGGGTGTAGACTACCACATGCTGCCCTACTGTCGGTCTGGAGAGGGTGTAGACTACCACATGCTGCCCTACTGTTGGCCTGGGGAGGGTGTAGACTACCACATGCTGCCCTACTGTCAGTCTGGGGAGGGTGTAGACTACCACATGCTGCCCTACTGTTGGCCTGGGGAGGGTGTAGACTACCACATGCTGCCCTACTGTCAGTCTGGAGAGGGTGTAGACTACCACATGCTGCCCTACTGTCAGTCTGGGGAGGGTGTAGACTACCACATGCTGCCCTACTGTCGGTCTGGGGAGGGTGTAGACTACCACATGCTGCCCTACTGTCGGTCTGGGGAGGGTGTAGACTACCACATGCTGCCCTACTGTCGGTCTGGAGAGGGTGTAGACTACCACATGCTGCCCTACTGTTGGCCTGGGGAGGGTGTAGACTACCACATGCTGCCCTACTGTCAGTCTGGGGAGGGTGTAGACTACCACATGCTGCCCTACTGTTGGCCTGGGGAGGGTGTAGACTACCACATGCTGCCCTACTGTCAGTCTGGAGAGGGTGTAGACTACCACATGCTGCCCTACTGTCAGTCTGGGGAGGGTGTAGACTACCACATGCTGCCCTACTGTCGGTCTGGGGAGGGTGTAGACTACCACATGCTGCCCTACTGTCGGTCTGGGGAGGGTGTAGACTACCACATGCTGCCCTACTGTCGGTCTGGAGAGGGTGTAGACTACCACATGCTGCCCTACTGTCGGTCTGGGGAGGGTGTAGACTACCACATGCTGCCCTACTGTCGGTCTGGGGAGGGTGTAGACTACCACATGCTGCCCTACTGTCGGTCTGGGGAGGGTGTAGACTACCACATGCTGCCCTACTGTCGGTCTGGAGAGGGTGTAGACTACCACATGCTGCCCTACTGTTGGCCTGGGGAGGGTGTAGACTACCACATGCTGCCCTACTGTCGGTCTGGGGAGGGTGTAGACTACCACATGCTGCCCTACTGTCAGTCTGGGGAGGGTGTAGACTACCACATACCACATGCTGCCCTACTGTCGGTCTGGAGAGGGTGTAGACTACCACATGCTGCCCTACTGTCGGTCTGGGGAGGGTGTAGACTACCACATGCTGCCCTAATGTCGGTCTGGGGAGGGTGTAGACTACCACATGCTGCCCTACTCTCGGTCTGGAGAGGGTGTAGACTACCAGATGCTGCCCTACTGTCTGGGGAGGGTGTAGACTACCACATGCTGCCCTACTGTCGGTCTGGGGAGGGTGTAGTCTACCACATGCTGCCCTACTGTCGGTCTGGGGAGGGTGTAGACTACCACATGCTGCCATACTGTCGGTCTGGGGAGGGTGTAGACTATCACATGCTGCCCTACTGTCTGGAGAGGGTGTAGACTACCACATGCTGCCCTACTGTCGGTCTGGGGAGGGTGTAGACTACCACATGCTGCCATACTGTCGGTCTGGGGAGGGTGTAGACTATCACATGCTGCCCTACTGTCTGGAGAGGGTGTAGACTACCACATGCTGCCCTACTGTCGGTCTGGGGAGGGTGTAGACTACCACATGCTGCCCTACTGTCTGGAGAGGGTGTAGACTACCACATGCTGCCCTACTGTGTGGAGAGGGTGTATACTACCACATGCTGCCCTACTGTGTGGAGAGGGTGTATACTATCACATGCTGCCCTACTGTCTGGAGAGGGTGTAGACTACCACATGCTGCCCTACTGTGTGGAGAGGGTGTAGACTACCACATGCTGCCCTACTGTGTGGAGAGGGTGTAGACTACCACATGCTGCCCTACTGTGTGGAGAGGGTGTAGACTACCACATGCTGCCCTACTGTGTGGAGAGGGTGTAGACTACCACATGCTGCCCTACTGTCTGGAGAGGGTGTAGACTACCACATGCTGCCCTACTGTGTGGGGCGGCGTGGCTCAGGGGTAGAGCGGGTCGTCCAATGATCGAAGGGTTGGTGGTTCGAATCCCGCTCAAGCCCATGTCCATCCCACTGCCGTTGTGTCCTTGGGCAAGACACTTAACCTACTTGCCTCGTATGAATGTGTATGCATGTGAATGAATGTTGGTGGTGGTCGGAGGGGCCGTAGGCGATGAGTATTCGCCACACTTCCGTGAGTCTGCCTCAGGGCAGCTCTGGCTGCAATTGTAGCTTACCACGACCGGTATGACTGTGTATGAACGAATAATGGACTCTGTAAGCGCTCTGGGGTCACTGGGGTGTCACGAAGAGCGCTATATAAATCCAATCCATTATTATTATTATTATTACTGTCGGTCTGGGGAGGGTGTAGACTACCACATGCTGCCCTACTGTCGGTCTGGGGAGGGTGTAGACTACCACATGCTGCCCTACTGTCAGTCTGGGGAGGGTGTAGACTACCATATGCTGCCTTACTGTCGGTCTGGGGAGGGTGTAGACTACCACATGCTGCCCTACTGTCAGTCTGGGGAGGGTGTAGACTACCACATGCTGCCCTACTGTCAGTCTGGGGAGGGTGTAGACTACCACATGCTGCCCTATTGTCAGTCTGGGGAGGGTGTAGACTACCACATGCTGCCCTACTGTCGGTCTGGGGAAGGTGTAGACTACCACATGATCCCCTCCCTGCTGAACAGGCGCCCCAACCGACCAGTAGGAGTCGTTATTGCAAACCAGGACTCATATTCTACCGGCTTCCCACCCGTGAACACGGCTTTGTGTCGTAGGGACGACTGACCGAGCCGGAGGTACCGCTGACACCAGGATCGAGTAGGCGAGTGCTAAGAACTCAAGAACTACATTACCCAGCTGCCCCAAGAAAGTGTGAAATGTGCAGGGATGTGATTTTTCCGTTTTTAACCGGATTTCCGGTTTTTATATCCATAAAAAAGAAAAAAAAATTATTTATTTAAAAAAAATATGTTTTGTTTATTTTCCCACCTGGTCTAAGTGAAACGCGAAAGCAACATGTATCAGACTATAATGCTATTCTTGCATAACAGATTTTCATTGGCTATAGATAATGTTAGCAGTTTTGTTGAGTGGCGCGCGCGAGATGCTGTAAAGACGTCAACACACTAACACTGGATTGCTTTTGTAAAACTGACCAACCAGGGAAGGTTAGTTGCAAGCAATGCCGCAGTCTGCCACTCAACACTACTCAAGGGAGAGCAAGCATTGTCCAGTTAATGTGAAGCTCTGTAGAAACATCAAACTCTCACGCATGAGGTACAGAAGCCAACTAGACATAACCAAGAAGCTGAGATGGAGAAATGTCACCACCTTCATTCTCAAAATCGACCTGAGAGCAAAAGAAAAGCAAAAGAGTCCATTAGTCCAACTGCAACCCTTCGCAGTAGGCAAGACTACCAGAGGAGGCGGTTACAGGTGTTGCACAATCTGGTTGCAAAGAAGAAAAGATAAGGTCCTAACGTTAGTGTTTGAGCCAGGATGACTTGGGAGGGGTCAAGATGACCCCCTTCAAATTTTTTAGGGGGACACTGATATATTTGATTAATTTTCTTTGTCCCTTTCCTCTCCCACCTTCCTCTTCCCTGTGAACAGTTCAATATATACAAATAAAATGTGTTCATTCATTCAAAAATTAAATAAAAATATCGTTTAGAAAATGTTCAGGTCACATCCCTGTATAGACCACCGCAACACTTCGGGGATTCTGAGATCATGGGAGAGAGAGCGGGGGGAGAAAATGAATGAATGTGGATGAGAGCCTCGACATTAAGTGGTTGTTGCTACGGCACCTACTCCCGAACCCCACATGCGCAGATTGGTAGACTCCATGGGCAATCTGTGCATGCGTAGTTCGGGAGTAGGTGCGAAAAAGTAACTATAGCTCGGCAGAGAAAGTGCCGATCGACTTGGGACTGGTCTCTCAGTGTTCAGGAGACTCAGGCGTATAAAAGTCTATTGGTTCATGTCTCCAGCACCCCCACAGCCGTAGCTACAACCACTTAATGTCAAGGCTCTCCTCCACATTCATAAATTTTCTCCCCCCACTGCAGTGGTCTATTGATACGCACTGCAGAACAGTGAGATGGCATATTTCCTCTGTTGTGCCTCTTGGTGTCACATTGAGTGAAAGGAAACAATAAAACGCTACCTTGGAAGAAATCTGAGTACAATGGATCAACTTTATTGAACAACAGCCAGGATGTTTAGAATGCATTTCACTTTCATGCAGTATTTAAAACCAGTGCATTAATTGATAGCAGGGTTCATATGGTGTGTTTGTCCTTATTGTTGGGGTTAAATAATAATAATAATAATTATTATCATTATTATTATTACTACTATTGCTAGTAGTAGTATTCCTCAAATAATTAAAATGACCAATATGTTTATGATCGTATATGACATTAAATGTATGTATCTATCAATTATAAACAAAATTGTTTATAATATATCACAGTAAGGGCACCACTGTATGTTCTATTTTATGGATAGAGACACAAATGAGTGTGTAGTATCACACAAATAAATATGCACACTATGCATCTTATAAAATGCACACAAACAATTACTACTCTAATAAATCAAAGCATACCCACGGCACGCAATCCCTGCGGTATGAGGAATAGGGATTATGCAGCAAATGAACAGTGATTATAACGGTAATGAATATTGAGTAAGCTGACTTTGTGTGTCAATCGGTTCTGAGTTATTCTCCCATGTATTCGGTAGATCCACCGATGAGTGTGAATACGGGAGCGAGGCTAAGCAGAGACCGTGGGGTTAGGTAGAATATAACTGTAACTATTTATGAAGGGCAGCGCGTGATTGATTGATTGATTGAAAACTTTAATTAACAGATTGCAGAATGGGTACAATACAGCTCAATACACACAATTGTTAAGGGGATGCAGACCAGAGAAAGACTTTCGTCTTGTTTACATCAGGGTCCCCCATTTTCAATTCATAATGACATTTATGGCATACACAACATACAGATATACAGATATAAAAATCGAATCTAATCATCTAATCTAATCATGACATACACATATACAGTACTGATCATCATGATGGCGCCGCACTGTCCGGCAGCCTCTCTGTTGGCTCCGTCGAGACTGCTTTATTTGGTAAATCTTTATGGTTTTACGTGTGTTTTTTTGTGTACCAACTGCTGGTGCATTTAATATATATATGACCGACAATCACTGATCGACATTGGATTACAGCCACTCACCGCTTGGACTGCTATCTCGACCGGGTCGCTGTCGAACAATGGCCGGTGGAGATCCTGAAGCAAACAACAACCCTCCCAGACAGAAGAGGGCTGGAATCCGAAACAGACTGAGATCGAGGGCCCACAGGACACCCCTACCCAGCATATTGTTGGCCAATGTACAATCCATAGAAAACCAACTGGACGACATCAGAGCAAGAATCCAAATCCAGAGGGACATTCGGGACTGCAACGTCTTTTGTTTCACCGAGACTTGGTTGACTCCGGATGTCCCGAACCACGCAATAGAACCGGCAGAAAACGTCTTTGTTCTCCGCAAAGGACCGAATGGCAGAAGAATCGGGGAAGACGAGAGGCGGCGGCGTAGCCTTCATGGTAAACAAGGAGTGGTGCAATCCATGCAACACAAAGGAATTGTCAAACCACTGCTCCCCAAACCTGGAGTTTATAACCATCAAATGCTGACCTTTCTTTCTTCCAAGGGAGTTAACGTCCATCATGCAAACACTGGGGTCGCACTCTCGAAGCTACACGACGAGGTAAACAAACTACAAACAGCTAATGTTGACGCTGCTATTTTGGTTTTGGGTGATTTCAATAGCGCAAGTCTTAAAAAGGTGTTGCCGAATTTCTATCAGCCTGTGACTTGTCCCGCCAGAGGCGAGAACATATTAGACCATTGCTACTCGCAATTTAAGAACGGGTACAAGTCACTGGCTCTTAGCCCATTTGGCAAATCTGACCACGACGCCATCTTTCTTATGTCAAAGTATAAAGAAAGTCTCAAGCGCGTTCCTGTAGTAACGCGAGAAATGAGGCGTTGATGTGTGGAATCGGGGGATGCGCTCCAAGCTGCACTAGAATGTACAGACTGGAGTGTGTTCCGTGATAACACAGACAATATTAATGACTACACTGAAACGGTGACTTTGACTTTGTCTCTACTCTGGTAGAAGAAACAATTCCCTCTACCACAATTAGAGTTTACCCAAACCAAAAGCCCTGGGTAGACAAATCCGTCCATGAGGCTCTGAAAGCGTGCACCTCAGCCTACAATGCCGGACTTGTGACAGGCAACATGAATGAACACAAGGCGGCGAGATACAACGTAAGGAGAACAGTAATAGAGGCAAAACAGAGCTACAGGGATAAAGTTGAACTTCAGTTTGAACAGGCTGACTCCAGAGGTATGTGGCAGGGCCTTAGAATGATGACAGATTACAAAGGCACCTCCCTCAAGCTGAACAGTGACATCTCCTTGGCAAATAATCTCAATACCTTCTATGCGAGGTTTGAGGCTGTGAATAACAACACCAGCCTACAAACCACTGCAATGGAGGGGGGGGGGGCACTGCCGATGGAGACTCAGTGTTCAGGTTAACAGAACATGAGGTGAGGAGGACCTTTAAGAAAGTGAATATCAGGAAGGCAGCAGGACCGGACGGTATCTCCGGCCGCATCCTAAAAGTCTGTGCCGACCAATTGGCCCCGGTATTCACTGACATATTTAACCTGTCCTTAGAACAGGCTGTCATCCCCACCTGTCTGAAGAAGTCCACCATTATCCCTGTACCCAAAAAAGTCTACGCCCGCTTGCCTCAACGACTACTGCCCTGTAGCTCTCACCTCCATAGCTATGAAGGGCTTTGAGAAGCTTGTGAAGGGCTACATCTGTTCCTCCCTCCCCATCAACCTGGACCCTGTGCAATTTGCATACCGCCCTAACAGGTCCACGGAGGACGCAATAGCCATGTGCTGCACACGGCAGCATCACACCTGGACAAGAGGCAGGGGAACTATGTGAGAATGCTGTTCATCGACTACAGCTCAGCATTCAATACCATAGTCCCCTCCAAACTCATCGCCAAGCTCAGGGACCTGGGCTTGAACTATGACCTCTGCCAGTGGGTCTTGGACTTCCTGACTGGTACACCCCAGGTGGGGAGAGCAGGCAACTGCACCTCCTCATCCATCACCCTCAACATAGGGGCCCCCCAGGGCTGTGTTCTGACTGAGTCCCCTCCTCTACTCGCTGTACACACACAACTGTGTGGCACAGTGGAACAACAACACAATCATCAAATTTTCTGACGACACAGTAGTGGTGAGCCTGATCTCTGCAAACGATGAGAGGGTCTACCTGGAAGAGGTAGAGAATCTGTCGCGGTGGTGTCAGGAGAACTGCCTCTCCCTGAACGTCAGCAAAACAAAAGAGATGATTGTGTAGGTCGGGGTCAGGGACTACAGCCCCCTCAGCATCGACGGGGCACCGGTTGAGAGAGTGAACAGTTTTAAGTACCTCGGAGTCCACATATCCGAGGACTTGACATGGACCACACACATTGACAGTGTAATCAAGAAGGCACAGCAACGCCTCTACTTCCTTAGGTGCCTAAGGAAGTTCAAAGTGAGTCAGAAGATCCTTAAGAACTTCTACTCATGCACAATAGAGAGCATCCTGACTGGCAATATCACCTCCTGGTTTGGGAATAGTACTGCACAAGACCGCAGCAGACTGCAGAGTGGCCCATTCAGCTGAATGCACAATTGGAGGTGGGCTTCCCACTCTCCAAGACAGTTACAACAAGCGTTGCATGGGTAAGGCTAAGAGAATAATCAAAGACTCCAGCCACCCAAACAACTGCCTCTTTGAACTGCTGCGGTCAGGCAAGCGATACCGGAGTCTCATGGCCAGCACAGAGAGACTCAGAAGGAGCTTCTATCCCCAGGCCATCAGGATGCTCAAAGACAATAACACTATGTAACAAACCATCAAATACACTCACAGCACACACATCCACACGCACACACTCACTTTAAATAAACAACTCACTGCAGCACCCACTTTAGACACTTTAACACACTTTATGTTATGGTTTGTAACCGACCCCAATCGCACAACACAAGACAGGTATGATGGTTTGCCAAGAAACAGATATTTATTTAGAACAGGGAAAAAGGGCACTGTCCCTTTAAGGGAGAAAACACAAAACACTGGAATAACACAAGAGGGGAAGGTAAAGTGCCTTTAAGAGGCGGGCAGGAAAAGGGAACACTATGGGAAGGTAAGGGAACGCCTAAGGGAAGGTTAAGGGAACGCCTAGGGAACAGAGGAACTAGAGACTAGGAGAACTAGGGAATAGAGGACTAGGGACTAGGTGGAACTAGAAGGGGAGAACTTGGGACAGAGGGGACTGAGGCCCGCGGAGGCGGGCTGGGGAAACAGGGAGGAACTGGGGACAGAGAACCGCGGAGGCGGGCTGGGGACAGGGAGGAACTGGGGACTGGTGGGAAAACATCTGGGCCGCTCTGCAGAACAGAGGAGAGGGTTAATATTCAAAGGGAACAAACAGAGCAGATGCAGAACAGTCCAAATAACAAAGTAACAAAGTAAATACTATCTTCGTGTGAACAAACACACAGTGGGAGATGAAATGTCCAAAATAATATCCACGAGAGAACAAAACAGAGTGGGAGATGAAATGTCCAAACTAATAACTAAGTGAGAACTAAAGGAGGCAATACGCTGGGTGAGTGACATCACAATCAAAACTCACCCAGGCGTATGCGTAATGGTGCAGGAACAGCAGCGGGACGAGGGCAAGGGGCATTACGCTGAGTGAGTGACATCACAATCAAAACTCACCCAGGCGTATGCGTAAAGGTACAGGGACAGCAGCGGGAACGGGGGCAAGAGGCATTACGCTGAGTGAGTGACATCACAATCAAAACTCACCCAGGCGTATGCGTAAAGGTACAGGGACAGCAGCGGGTACGGGGGCAAAAAGCATTACGCTGAGTGAGTGACATCACAATCAAAACTCACCCAGGCGTATGCGTAAAGGTACAGGGACAGCAGCGGGAACGGGGGCAAGGGCACTACGCTGGGTGAGTGACATCACAATCAAAACTCACCCAGGCGTATGCGTAATGGTACAGGGACAGCAGCGGGGCGAGGGCAACGCCACCGGGTGGCTGGCTGTCCGAGCCGAGGGACAGAGTGCTGGAACAGTGGCGGTGGCGAGGGTGTCGTCCACCGGGTAGCCGACTGTCGGAGCCGAGGAACAGAGTGCTGGAACAGTGGCGGTGGCGAGGGTGTCGTCCACCGGGTAGCCGCTGTCGGAGCCGAGGAACAGAGTGCGCGCCACACCTTGGTGTGCGCGTCGGAACAGTGGCGGTGGCGAGGGTGTCGTCCACCGGGTAGCCGCTGTCGGAGCCGAGGAACAGAGTGCGCGCCACACCTTGGTGTGCGCGTCGGAACAGTGGCGGTGGCGAGGGTGTCGTCCACCGGGTAGCCGCTGTCGGAGCCGAGGAACAGAGTGCGCGCCACACCTTGGTGTGCGCGTCGGAACAGTGGCGGTGGCGAGGGTGTCGTCCACCGGGTAGCCGCTGTCGGAGCCGAGGAACAGAGTGCGCGCCACACCTTGGTGTGCGCGTCGGAACAGTGGCGGTGGCGAGGGTGTCGTCCACCGGGTAGCCGCTGTCGGAGCCGAGGAACAGAGTGCGCGCCACACCTTGGTGTGCGCGTCGGAACCGAGAGACGCCTCGGGGTGCGTCTGCGAGGAGGAGTGTGCCAAGCACGAAGGTCTGGAAGATGCGCGTCGGCGCGCTGAGGTCTGGAGAGCGTGCCAAGCTCGAAGGTCTGGAAGATGCGCGTCTGTGCGCTGGTACGGAGGAGCGTGCCAAACTCGAAGGTCTGGAAGATGCGCGTCAGTGCGCTGGTACGGAGGAGCGTGCCAAGCTCGAAGGTCTGGAAGATGCGCGTCTGTGCGCTGGTACGGAGGAGCGTGCCAAGCTCGAAGGTCTGAAGTGGAACACTGGAATACCTCCCGTAGAGGATTAGAGAGCGCAGTACAGTGTCTCCCTCCAGGCAAACGGCGGCAGGTGGCGAAGGCTTGAGCGCATCTGGCGCGCTGGTCTGGAGTGGAACACTGGAATACCTCCCGTAGAGAATTAGAGAGCGCAGTACAATGTCTCCCTCCAGGCAAACGGCGACAGGTGGCCAAAGCCCTTGAAGATGCGCGTTGCGCGCTGGTGACTGGAGAGCGTGCCAAGCCCTTGCAGATGCGCGTTGCGCGCTGGTGACTGGAGAGCGTGCCAAGCCCGAGGGTCCGGGAGATGCGCGTTGGTCTAGATGTGCGTCAGGACGAACAGCTGCGCTGGGGTCTGCAGTGGAGCGCTGGGGTGCCTCCCGTGGAAGTTACAGGGAGCGCAGAACAGTCTCCTCCACAGGCTACGGCGACAGCAGACGAAGGCTGGAGCAAAACATCTCAAGGCTGGAGAAATCCATATACAGCATTGGTAGACCAGAGGATCTCCCGAAAGAGTCTAGATGTTAGAGAATATGACTCAGCATGAATACAACACGACCCCACGCCGAAACGAGGGGAAGAGCCCTGGTATTTAAAGCCCACAGGGGAACTAATTAGCCTGCCACCACAGGTGCGAGAGGTAATTGATAATAGTCCAGGTGTGGCCACTGAGAGTAAACGAGAGTAAAGAACGAGAGGGTGGGGGCTAGAGAGAGTGAGTGAGAAGGGAATTTCTAACAGTATAGGCTCAAAGAAACAGAGAAAAGGTGGTGAGCAGCGGGCAAAACCTCACAGTACCCCCCCCTCAACGGGAGCCACCCGGCGACCCAAAACAAATACAGACAGAGTGGCAGGGGGCAAAACAAGAGGTACTGGCCAAGCCAGCAGGGGAAGCCACCACAAGAGTGGGGCTAGCAAAAGAAACGGGGTCGCCGAGGGGTAACTAGGGTAGAAGAGGGGCAACTGGGGGAACTGGTCTAGAGGAACTGGGTCTAGAGAACTAGTCTAGCGAACTGGGCAAGAGAACCGGTCTAGAGAACTGGTTTAGAGAACTGGTCTAGAGAACTGGCCTAGAGGAACTGGTCTAGAGGAACTGAGGGGCAAGCAGGGTAGCTAAGGGGTAACCATGGTAGCACCGGGAAAGGGCTAGCAGAGGGAAGGTTAGCTGCTAGGGCACTGATAGCTACAGGGCCTATGCTAGCTGTACTGCTACATCAACATAGAGGCTGCGCAAGCTGCCGGAGCTAGGCTAGCAGAGGGAAAGGGTAGCTGCCAGGGCACTGATAGCTACAGGGCCTATGCTAGCTGTACTGCTACATCAACATAGAGGCTGCGCTAGCTGCCGAGCTAGGCTGGCAGACAGGGCTGGACCAGCATGAGAGAACGAGCTAGCTGGAAGGACAGTCCTAGCTGTGTGGATGGTACACAAAAAAGTGGAGGCCATGCAGAGGGACCGGGTTAGCTGCTTGGGCCTGGCTAGCTACAGGGCCTATGTCAGCTGCAAGGCTGCATTAACATAGAGGCTGTGCTAACAGCCGGGGCCAAGCTAGCAGACTGGGACCATGCAGAGGGAAACTGGGTTAGCTGCCAGGGCATGGCTAGCTACAGGGGGGTCAAACAGGGCTAAACGGGAAGCAAACAGGGGAGCTAACCGGGGAGACTAACAAGCTAAACAAGGGAGCTAAACAGGACTAACAAGGAAGCTAGAGGGAACAAGAAAAAAAAAGGCAAACTCAACATACACCGTCTGTGCTGGCTGGGGTCGTCGATTTGGTGGGGTCGTACTGTTATGGTTTGTAACCGACCCCAATCGCACAACACAAGACAGGTATGATGGTTTGCCAAGAAACAGATATTTATTTAGAACAGGGAAAAAGGGCACTGTCCCTTTAAGGGAGAAAACACAAAACACTGGAATAACACAAGAGGGGAAGGTAAAGTGCCTTTAAGAGGCGGGCAGGAAAAGGGAACACTATGGGAAGGTAAGGGAACGCCTAAGGGAAGGTTAAGGGAACGCCTAGGGAACAGAGGAACTAGAGACTAGGAGAACTAGGGAATAGAGGACTAGGGACTAGGTGGAACTAGAAGGGGAGAACTTGGGACAGAGGGGACTGAGGCCCGCGGAGGCGGGCTGGGGAAACAGGGAGGAACTGGGGACAGAGAACCGCGGAGGCGGGCTGGGGACAGGGAGGAACTGGGGACTGGTGGGAAAACATCTGGGCCGCTCTGCAGAACAGAGGAGAGGGTTAATATTCAAAGGGAACAAACAGAGCAGATGCAGAACAGTCCAAATAACAAAGTAACAAAGTAAATACTATCTTCGTGTGAACAAACACACAGTGGGAGATGAAATGTCCAAAATAATATCCACGAGAGAACAAAACAGAGTGGGAGATGAAATGTCCAAACTAATAACTAAGTGAGAACTAAAGGAGGCAATACGCTGGGTGAGTGACATCACAATCAAAACTCACCCAGGCGTATGCGTAATGGTGCAGGAACAGCAGCGGGACGAGGGCAAGGGGCATTACGCTGAGTGAGTGACATCACAATCAAAACTCACCCAGGCGTATGCGTAAAGGTACAGGGACAGCAGCGGGAACGGGGGCAAGAGGCATTACGCTGAGTGAGTGACATCACAATCAAAACTCACCCAGGCGTATGCGTAAAGGTACAGGGACAGCAGCGGGTACGGGGGCAAAAAGCATTACGCTGAGTGAGTGACATCACAATCAAAACTCACCCAGGCGTATGCGTAAAGGTACAGGGACAGCAGCGGGAACGGGGGCAAGGGCACTACGCTGGGTGAGTGACATCACAATCAAAACTCACCCAGGCGTATGCGTAATGGTACAGGGACAGCAGCGGGGCGAGGGCAACGCCACCGGGTGGCTGGCTGTCCGAGCCGAGGGACAGAGTGCTGGAACAGTGGCGGTGGCGAGGGTGTCGTCCACCGGGTAGCCGACTGTCGGAGCCGAGGAACAGAGTGCTGGAACAGTGGCGGTGGCGAGGGTGTCGTCCACCGGGTAGCCGCTGTCGGAGCCGAGGAACAGAGTGCGCGCCACACCTTGGTGTGCGCGTCGGAACAGTGGCGGTGGCGAGGGTGTCGTCCACCGGGTAGCCGCTGTCGGAGCCGAGGAACAGAGTGCGCGCCACACCTTGGTGTGCGCGTCGGAACAGTGGCGGTGGCGAGGGTGTCGTCCACCGGGTAGCCGCTGTCGGAGCCGAGGAACAGAGTGCGCGCCACACCTTGGTGTGCGCGTCGGAACAGTGGCGGTGGCGAGGGTGTCGTCCACCGGGTAGCCGCTGTCGGAGCCGAGGAACAGAGTGCGCGCCACACCTTGGTGTGCGCGTCGGAACAGTGGCGGTGGCGAGGGTGTCGTCCACCGGGTAGCCGCTGTCGGAGCCGAGGAACAGAGTGCGCGCCACACCTTGGTGTGCGCGTCGGAACCGAGAGACGCCTCGGGGTGCGTCTGCGAGGAGGAGTGTGCCAAGCACGAAGGTCTGGAAGATGCGCGTCGGCGCGCTGAGGTCTGGAGAGCGTGCCAAGCTCGAAGGTCTGGAAGATGCGCGTCTGTGCGCTGGTACGGAGGAGCGTGCCAAGCTCGAAGGTCTGGAAGATGCGCGTCAGTGCGCTGGTACGAAGGAGCGTGCCAAGCTCGAAGGTCTGGAAGATGCGCGTCTGTGCGCTGGTACGGAGGAGCGTGCCAAGCTCGAAGGTCTGAAGTGGAACACTGGAATACCTCCCGTAGAGGATTAGAGAGCGCAGTACAGTGTCTCCCTCCAGGCAAACGGCGGCATGTGGCGAAGGCTTGAGCGCATCTGGCGCGCTGGTCTGGAGTGGAACACTGGAATACCTCCCGTAGAGAATTAGAGAGCGCAGTACAATGTCTCCCTCCAGGCAAACGGCGACAGGTGGCCAAAGCCCTTGAAGATGCGCGTTGCGCGCTGGTGACTGGAGAGCGTGCCAAGCCCTTGCAGATGCGCGTTGCGCGCTGGTGACTGGAGAGCGTGCCAAGCCCGAGGGTCCGGGAGATGCGCGTTGGTCTAGATGTGCGTCAGGACGAACAGCTGCGCTGGGGTCTGCAGTGGAGCGCTGGGGTGCCTCCCGTGGAAGTTACAGGGAGCGCAGAACAGTCTCCTCCACAGGCTACGGCGACAGCAGACGAAGGCTGGAGCAAAACATCTCAAGGCTGGAGAAATCCATATACAGCATTGGTAGACCAGAGGATCTCCCGAAAGAGTCTAGATGTTAGAGAATATGACTCAGCATGAATACAACACGACCCCACGCCGAAACGAGGGGAAGAGCCCTGGTATTTAAAGCCCACAGGGGAACTAATTAGCCTGCCACCACAGGTGCGAGAGGTAATTGATAATAGTCCAGGTGTGGCCACTGAGAGTAAACGAGAGTAAAGAACGAGAGGGTGGGGGCTAGAGAGAGTGAGTGAGAAGGGAATTTCTAACAGTATAGGCTCAAAGAAACAGAGAAAAGGTGGTGAGCAGCGGGCAAAACCTCACACTTTATATTTATTGGTAAAGAGATTTGCACTACAACTCATACCTCATTACACCTTACCCTAAATTGTACCTCATCCCATTTCTGCATTGTACTGTATATTGTATTGTAACTCAGTTACTTTTTCTACTCTGCATTGTATATTGTATATATGTATATTGAACACTTTTGTTTACGTACGTTTGACTTCTATTTTATACTTATTTTATACTTATTTTACCTTGCACACTCTCAGGAGCAAAACAGAAAGAAGCATTTCATATAAAAGTATTCTGTATTTTTGTATGACAACTAATAAAGAAACTTGAACTTGAACTACTGTTACATTTGTGACATACAAGATATGCAAATATACAGTACTGTTAAACAGATCCTAACAGTAAATATATACATACAAGGGGGAGGGAACTGTACATTGATTGATTGATTGATTGATTGATTGAAAATTAACTGATTTATTAACAGATTGCAGAATGGGTACAATACAGTACGGCTCAATACACACAATTGTTGAGCATGAGCTTAACTTTCACGCGGAATGATAACATGGAAGCCAGAGGGCGTGACAGTGACACACAGAGTTATGATAAAGAGAAGACTTCTGAGAATAGCCAGGCTCTGAGTTATTATGTTGTTATGTAACTAGAATAACCGAGGGCACTTTTAGGCTCCTGCCACTCATACAAAAGCACCATTTGCCAAATCGATGGCTGAAACGCAAAACCTCCTATCTGCAAAATGTCGGATGATGAGAAATTCACTTTGGATGATGAGAAACCTCCTATCTGTACCTATTCAGTCTGTCTGCGAGATATTTTCCAAAAGCCAAAAGCAGTGTATTTTATTCGGTATCCTTAAAAGAAATAGCATTCAAGAAAACAACATTTAGTTTTCTCAAAAAAGTGACATTTTCAGATAGGAGGTTTTGCGTTTGAGCGTGTGTTGCGCAGGCTGTGTTATCGATTCATACAGTAAATGCTGGGGTGGAACCCTTAGCTGTGGTGAGGATTGGTAAGGATCGGCAAGGCTTGGAATCCTATAGCAGCCGGGTAACGGTGGTTAGCTAGCCTAACACTTATTATTGATTTACTTTGGTTATTGGCGTATATTTACACAGCTAAACACAACACTACACACACACACAACACTACACACACACACAACATACTCGTTTCTCTCTGTTTCACCCCTGTTGCAATTAATACTCCAGTTCCACCACACCTCTGCACTCTGAGGATCGGCAAGGATCGGCTAGGCTGGGAATCCCATTATTGGCAGAGGAACGGTGGTTAGCTAGCCTGGAACAGGCAGGCCTGTAGCTGAGAGCGTGGCTTGAGAGTAGAGAGCAGAGTGACTTTGAGGAATGGACTGTAGAAGGGCCGCTGTTGCGCGCCAGTTACCGTTGGGATTGTAGAACAACGAAGGCTTGGTTCTGTTCAAAATGCTGTCAGTGAGGCTGTTTACATTTACATTTACATTTAGTCATTTAGCTGACGCTTTTATCCAAAGCGACTTACAAGTTCTGTACGACAAGCCATCAGGAAGGGCACAACTCTATCAGCTGAGTAACAATGTTCATCAAAGTGTTGAGTGCTACAGTGTAGGTTAGTTTATTAGGACAAGTGCAGGCAGGCAGAGATTAGCTAGCAGGGGAGGCAGGCATTTGAGCAACAGGCGTTGGTCCAAGTTGTAGTTTAGTTGTAAACATTGGCCTCTGGCTGGCTGGTTTGTATATTTCTGACACACACTAATGACAAACATTCCTGAATCAATAGACAGCAAACACCTTTTAATGAGTCAAGGAATCCTCCTTGCTGACTGTTAGTGTCAGAGGCGATAATTAGACTCAGCTGCCACACATATGCGCCAGCCACTAATGCATACACCTACTGTAGATGTAGAGCGGGGTAATGTGCAGAGTAATGTGCAGTGATGTGCAGTGTACTTGAGAGCGTAATGTGCAGTGTAATGTGCAGTGTATTGTGCAGAGTAATGTGCAGTAATATGCAGTGTATTGTGCAGAGTAATGTGCAGTAATATGCAGTGTACTTGAGAGTAACATGCAGTGTACATGCTTTGGGAATACAATGTTCTGTTCATCGATAGATCGATGGAGCTTGTTGCCTTTTGAAATCAATTTAATAACTACAATGCCCCTGTTTTTAATACATTATGATATTTAAAGTTGAGATGTGTTTGCAAGCTGTATTTAATGATTTTAGCACACAATGGGAACATTTGGCTTCCTGGCTGAGAGCTCCTAAGGGTAGGAGACAGTGTGAAGAAGAGTATAATTAAGTAAAAGTAGAAGACATGTATTGTAGGTAAAGGTTAACCCTTTACATAGGCTATGAATGAACATTACTCATTGCACAGTGACAGTAAACGGAAATAGGGTTTTCTACCAGAGAGCAAACTGCAGGCTGTCTGAATGCCTAATGGGTGTGAGGGTCGATTGTCCAATCCCCCATCATGCAGTTCAGCCCTATAAAGGAATATTGTGGATGTGTGTTAGCTGTTCCCACCTGCAATGTATATATATATTAGATAACCTCAAAGCAGTGATAATAATAATAATGAATTACATTTATATAGCGCTTTTCTAGACACTCAAAGCGCTTCCCACAATGTAGGGTGGAAATGGCCTCCTTCACCACCACTGGTAGCACCCAACCGTGGGTTACACAGGCTGAATGGCTACCATACACTGGCACCCAGCACACATCACACTACACAATGACTGCCATACACTGGCACCCAGCACACATCACACTACACAATGACTGCCATACACAGGCACCAGGCACACATCACGCTACACAATGACTGCCATACACTGGCACCAGGCACACATCACACTACACAATGGCTGAACGGCTCAGGAGACAGGGATTGATTAAGCCAATTAAGGGGAAGGGATGACACACACACACACACACACACACACACACACACACACACACACACACACACACACACACACACACACACACACACACACACACCCCTCGTCTTCTCTGGTCTCTGTGAGCAGGTGAGCTAGCATCCATGTCTACAGCAGGAGCTGCTAATTTGTGTTACTATGGCACCATAATTCGCCCTCTTACTGCTGTGTCAGAGGAGATAATTAGACTCAGCTGCCACCCATAATGCAGTGCACCAGTCACTAATACACACACATACTGTAGATCAGCGGTTCTCAAACTACGGGTCGCGACCCAAAGTGGGGTCGTGGGTAGGTGACAGTGGGGTTGCGCATTTGCAAGTAAAAAAAAGTATAAAAAAAAATTATGTTCTGGCAACATATTTTGGCTAAATATGCCTCGTTTTATAAATGTGTATTGATAACATAGTGCTGTAATAAAATGTTCTAATAAATATGCATGATCAAGTTCAACAACGTGTGCTTTTATTACGATACTCCTTAATTCCACGTTGAAATTACGTGATGCAAAAAATAATCCTAAATAAAATGGGGTCATGGTATAAAAAAGTTTGATGTGTGTGTGTGTGTGTGTGTGCACTGTGTGTGTGGTGTGCGTGTGTGTGTGTGCGTGTGTGTGTGTGTGTGTGTGTGTGTGTGCGTGTGTGTAGGTGGACCCCTGGGTAACGGAGGGCGGTACCGACCCGTTGCCTCTGGAGGAGGACCACTGTACTGTGGTGGAGGTGACCGAGGAAGAGGTCCAGAACTCGGTCAAGTTCGTCCCCAGTCTCTCAGCAGTGGTAAGGAAGAACACCGGGGGCCCCAAGCATGTTTATTTTCTAATACTTATTATTTATTTTATTTGCCAGGTACTATGCACATTAACCCTTTTCTATACCACACGACCGAAGGTGAACCCTTTACTATCACACTACCGTCGGTAGTGTGATAGTAATGGGTTAACCTGCTGTTGTGTGGCAGTGAAAGTGTTAACCTTCTGTGTATTGTCGCAGTGAGGTAGTGCAGCAGTGAAAGGGTTAATGAGCATTTCTGTAAATGTGCCAGTTAGCCACAAGGGCTAGTTTTGTCACGATAAATCTGCTGAATCGGATACATATATTACAAAGATTAATCGATTAACACAATGGGGACCAGCCACGAGTTTATACGGGTTTCGAATCCATGCGTTGTGGACCAGAGGCACGTATATAGCCGTGGCATTTGTTATTGCTGTTATTCCATTTTAATAACCGGCTCAAGGTCGCCGACCGGCTCTGCAGATCTACCCTCGTCTGTGAAATCGAGTACATGCAATACCGGCCAGATCCTCTTAGGGGCGCCATCGCTCCACTGCAGTATGCCCTGTGGGCGAATGGAAAACTTTATTTTTTTCATTCAGTTTCAGTTTCATTGTAGCCGGATCCTGAACCAACACAATGTACCGTGGATTACGTTTCGAATAGCAGATTTCACCATGGAATAATGGGATTTATCATCAGCCAATGGACATATCGATCTACCAGATGCCGATCGATAACGGGGAAATGCTGGGGGGTATCCCACGGGCTCACGGTAAGACCTTTTTCACCTAAATTACAGCCGGATTGGACCTTGCTGTGAGACGCAAGCAGCCGATCAGTGAATGTGGCTAGTTACACGGACACTGTCATTGGTAATCAATAATACTAAACGACGTCCCCCGCCCCCCCCTTTCATGCATACATGCTTTCGGACAGCCCTGATGATATGCAGTTTGAGTTCTTTCTTTAGCATATCTAAAACGGAAATGCCGTTGAATATAACGTTAGCAGCTATTAGCCATTTATCTAGCCTCCCAGAAAATATATGAGACAAAATCTGCTATATTGCTCATATTCACGACGCTATAAAATGACAACCTATCGATGCATTTTCTTTTCTTTAAGCCATTTTGAAGGGACGGTTTATGAACTCAATTGACAATAAGAATGGACAGATAGCAATACTATAAAGTATAGATATAGTTGTACAAAAAGTTGGACTTGTGTCGAGAAAAGGCAGAGGTAGGGTTGGACTTGGGGCGGAGAAAAGGCTGAGGTAGGGTTGGACTTGGGTCGAGAGAAGGCTGAGGTAGGGTTGGACTTGGAGTGGAGAGAAGGCGGAGGTAGGGTTGGACTTGGAGTGGAGAGAAGGCTGAGGTAGGGTTGGACTTGGGTCGAGAGAAGGCGGAGGTAGGGTTGGACTTGGAGTGGAGAGAAGGCTGAGGTAGGGTTGGACTTGGAGTGGAGAGAAGGCTGAGGTAGGGTTGGACTTGGAGTGGAGAGAAGGCTGAGGTAGGGTTGGACTTGGAGTGGAGAGAAGGCTGAGGTAGGGTTGGACTTGGAGTGGAGAGAAGGCTGGGGTAGGGTTGGACTTGGAGTGGAGAGAAGGCTGGGGTAGGGTTGGACTTGGAGTGGAGAGAAGGCTGAGGTAGGGTTGGACTTGGAGTGGAGAGAAGGCTGAGGTAGGGTTGGACTTGGAGTGGAGAGAAGGCTGAGGTAGGGTTGGACTTGGAGTGGAGAGAAGGCTGGGGTAGGGTTGGACTTGGAGTGGAGAGAAGGCTGAGGTAGGGTTGGACTTGGGGTCGAGAGAAGGCTGAGGTAGGGTTGGACTTGGAGTGGAGAGAAGGCTGAGGTAGGGTTGGACTTGGAGTGGAGAGAAGGCAGGCTGAGGTAGGGTTGGACTTGGAGTGGAGAGAAGGCTGAGGTAGGGTTGGACTTGGAGTGGAGAGAAGGCTGAGGTAGGGTTGGACTTGGAGTGGAGAGAAGGCTGAGGTAGGGTTGGACTTGGAGTGGAGAGAAGGCTGAGGTAGGGTTGGACTTGGAGTGGAGAGAAGGCAGGCTGAGGAAGGGTTGGACTTGGAGTGGAGAGAAGGCAGGCTGAGGTAGGGTTGGACTTGGAGTGGAGAGAAGGCTGGGGTAGGGTTAGACTTGGAGTGGAGAGAAGGCGGAGGTAGGGTTGGACTTGGAGTGGAGAGAAGGCTGAGGTAGGGTTAGACTTGGAGTGGAGAGAAGGCGGAGGTAGGGTTGGACTTGGGATGGAGAGAAGGCTGAGGTAGGGTTGGACTTGGAGTGGAGAGAAGACGGAGGTAGGGTTGGACTTGGAGTGGAGAGAAGGCGGAGGTAGGGTTGGACTTGGAGTGGAGAGAAGGCTGAGGAAGGGTTGGACTTGGAGTGGAGAGAAGGCTGGGGTAGGGTTGGACTTGGAGTGGAGAGAAGACGGAGGTAGGGTTGGACTTGGAGTGGAGAGAAGGCTGAGGTAGGGTTGGACTTGGAGTGGAGAGAAGGCTGAGGAAGGGTTGGACTTGGAGTGGAGAGAAGGCTGAGGTAGGGTTAGACTTGGGGTCGAGAGAAGGCTGAGGTAGGGTTGGATGGTATCCATGGCTACTATTCTTGTGCAACCGCATCATAAACTGGAAGGATATTTTGGCAGAGCACCGACGCAAGTGTCTCTGGCAATGGAGGGGGGGGGGGGGGGGGGTCAGGTGTGCCTATATGGTTGGAGAAACACTGGGGAGAGGGGGGTCAGTGAGGTAAGTGGGGGGGGGGGGGGGGGGGGGGGGGGGGTCAGGTGGCGAAGGGCTTTGTAGGTGAGTACCACCAGGATGTAGTAATTGATCCAGTGGGAGCCAGTGGGGGTCTCTGAGGACTGGGGTGATGTGCTGACAGGATGTGGGTTAGAGTCGGGGAGTTGGAGCCAGTTGATGGAGCGGACGCAGAGGCCACTGGGGAGGAGCCAGTTTCGGTCGTCAAGACGGGAGGGAAATGAAGACGTCGATGTGTGTTTCTGCACCGGCCCGTGAGAGAGAGAGGGCCGGTTCTTTGCAATATTGCGGAGGTGGTAGAAGGAGGATTTGACAATTGGTAAATGGTAAATGGCTGCTTTTTTATATAGCACTTTTATCCAAAGCGCTTTACAATTCGTTCCTCACATTTTACCCACTCACTCACACATTCACTCACACATTCACACACCGACGGCGGAGGCGACCATGCAAGGTGCCAACCTGCTCATCGGGAGCAGTTGGGGGTTAAGTGTCTTGCTCAAGGACACATCGACACGCTGTCCGGGAACCTCCGGATTGCCAGACGACTGCTCTACCTCCTGTCGCCCCCCCCCCCCCCCCCCCCCCCCCCCCCCCCTTACATTTGGCAGATGTGAGGGTCGAGGGAGAGGGTTCGGTTCAAGGATCATATCAACGTTTGCATGTTCATTTAGTGTTGCTAATGCCCGCCTGTGTTGTATCATGTGCCTTTTTAATGCCTGCCTGTGTTGTATGTTACATGTTGTTGTAAGTAATGCCTGCCTGTGTTGTATGTGCCTCTTCCAGATCCTGGTGAAGGCCATGCTGAGGAAGCGTTCCTTCACCAACCCCTTCGAATGTCCGAGCAGGAGGGAGGAGAGGTCCATGTCGGCGCCTGGGAACCTGCTCATGTAAGCACCCACTGGTCAAACAACCTGTCAATCACTCAGGTGTCAACACCCCCTTCGTCGCTTCAAATCCAATCCAATCCAATCCAACTTTATTTATAAAGTGCTTTAACAGCCACAGGGGCACAAAGTGCTGTACAGGGGGAGCATATTAAAAACTATTAGCAGCAATAAAAATAGATTAAAAAAAAACAAGAGTACCAAAACAGAGATAAAAAACATTAGGTAAATATAGGCAGCAATACAAATTTAAATAGAGCAAAGGACACAGTAACAAAACGATACAACAATAACACAGTAAAACAATAAGATCATAAAATCAACAAGCTACATGGTGTCGAAAGCCAGAGAGAAAAGGTGGGTCTTAAGGAGGCCTTTAAAACGGGGCAGTGATGAGGTCTAATCTGCAGCGGCAGCTCGTTCCACATTTTGGGGGCGACAACGGAGAAGGTCCCCCCTGAGCTTACGCCTAGTTGTAGGCACTACTGGGAGCAGCTGGTCAGCTGACCTGAGAGAGCGGGAAGGTGTATAGAACTGCAACAGCTCAGAGAGGTAGGGTGGGGCAAGGTCATGAAGAGCTTTAAAAGCAAATAAAATAATTTTAAAATGAATCCTAAAGTGCACTGGGAGCCAGTGGAGTGAAAATAAAATCGGTGAGATGTGGTCGTATTTACGAGTGCCAGTTAAAAGACGAGCAGCGGCGTTCTGCACCGTCTGAAGGCGAGCCACTGAGGATCCACTCACCCCTATATAAAGTGCATTGCAGTAATCCAGCCTGGTAGTCACAAATGAATGGATTACTGCTTCAAAGAATAAGGCCAATATGTTTTTGCTTATTGTCATGAACATAGCTTGGGAAAAGACCAAAATCTATAATTAATTTCTCTGACTTACAAGTGTGGTCCATCCATCCAGCCGACACCGGCTCATATCTGGAAGTCGTGGAACTGTTGGGTTAAAAAACAGGTCACTGTGGCTTTAGTCGGCATAATTCATGATTGCGATGAACACACTGTTACTAGTATAGCACCATAATTCACCCTCTTACCGCTGTGGAGCTGACAGCTTTTATGAAGTGTCTCTCTCTGTGTGTGTGTGTGTGTGTGTGTGTGCGTGTGTGTGTGTGTGTGTGTGTGTGTGTGTCTGTGTGTGTGTGTGTGTGTGTCTGTGTGTGTGTGTGTCTTTCAGAGTTCAATGGTATTACTCATCGCACAGTGACAGTAAACGGAAATAGGGTTTTCTACCAGAGAGCAAACTGCAGGCTGTCTGAATGCCTAATGGGTGTGAGGGTCGATTGTCCAATCCCCCATCATGCAGTTCAGCCCTATAAAGGAATATTGTGGATGTGTGTTAGCTGTTCCCACCTGCGATGTATATATATATTAGATAACCTCAAAGCAGTGATAATAATAATAATTCATTACATTTATATAGCGCTTTTCTAGACACTCAAAGCGCTCCCCACAATGTAGGGTGGAAATGGCCTCATTCACCACCCAACCTTGGGCTACACAGTACCATACACTGGCACCAGGCACACATCACACTACACAATGGCTGAACGGCTCAGGAGACAGGGATTGATATCAGCCAATTAAGGTGATTGGGAATTTGGCCAGGAACGTGATATGCATTATAAGCATCAAGCTTTATCTCATTAGGTCCTGCATCTGTGCCACTGCATTTGAATGTCTTACATACTATTATCTCTCTGTGTATATTATAAATATTTGTATTACTTCTGGTATAGAGGTCTGGTGGGGATGTTGTCCAGTTTGTCAACTATTGTCCTCTGGTCGGAAATGGTTGTAACCTCCCCTTCTTAACACCTTGGATCGACCACAAGTCCAACATGATGTCAAGAATGTGTTAGCATTCCATACCGACACAGATAATAACAGTGTCATCTGCGTGAAAATGGGAAGTTGAATTTTGAATATTTTCTCCCCAGCAATTTATATAAACAGTAAATAAAGGTGGGCCCAGAACTGAGCCCTGAGGGACCCCCTTACAAACTCTTAGGACTTCAGATGTAAGACCCTCAAACTGGAGAGTCTGCGTCCTGTCTGTAAGGAAGTTGAGAGAAACCAGTGTTAACAAGCCGTTTTGATTGATTGATTGAAAATTGTATTAACAGATTGCAGAATGGGTACAATACAGTACGGCTCAATACACACAATTGTTAAGGGGATGCAGACCAGAGAAAGACTTTCGTCTTGCTTACATCAGGGTCCCCCATTTTCAATTCATAATCACATTGATGACATACACAACATACATGACATCATGACATACAGGTATATAGTACTGTTACTGTACATTTGTGACATACAAGATATGCAAATATACAGTACTGTTAAACAGAGATCCTAACAGAAAATATATACTGTTACAAAGGATCAGATTAAACCGAATATATATATTTATTGATTGATATATATTGCATAGTATTTGTATATCGTTTGATATCCCTTGTATATTCCTTGTACATATACACGGAATATCCCTTTAGCCTAGTACAGACCATAATATTTCATTCTCCTATTGGACAGCGGTCCACAGGCGCCAGGGCCATGCCTCCAGAGTCAGGTTCAAGGCCACCGTCAAGACATGTCTGTACATGCCCGGCCTTGCCCAGGGATACGAGACAGAAATGAGGTTGGCACTAGATTGTTCGCCGTGCATATAAATATGGCGCAGGTGAATACAGAAGTAGAGTTACCCAATAAGTTGAAGCCTCACCCACGATACTCCGTGCGGTGAAGTATGGCCTGTTTGGCCCCAAATAGAGCATTGAGACCGCGTGCGAATTAATAACTGAATTGTCAGAGTTTGGCGCTATACCGTCGAGTGCGACATATTTCTATTAAGTCAGTAATAGTCTATTTGTGTATAGTGTATCGTGCGGCTAAAGTTCTACAGTGACCAGCATCACCAACGCTTCCTCGTATCAGCTAGAGTGCTTATCCAGGCTGGGCTGCTTTCATGGCGCTTTCACCCGAGGAGACCTAGACGAGAACCGTGTGGACATGTACACTGGATTAATCTACCCGACGACTACATAGCCCTTTGCGGCTGGATTATATTTGTTTTGGTCCTGTGATTTATGGAGCGGAGAATCGCCGACGCCTACACGTGTGGGATTTACCCTGTGAGGAGCCACGTCGAGTCTGCGCCTCAGAGAGCCTGAGGCCGGCTAGCTTTCTTCACTGTGGAGCTACAGTCTACGGAGAACAGCTGTATTCGTCTGTGGATCAAGAGACTATTGCACCGTCTCCTGTACTTGGAGTCTCCTTAGTCATCGTTGACCAGACTCTCTACTACCGACAGATCCTCTACCCCTGCTGGCTTACAACCGGGGGGACCCTTCCAGTATCTCCCGCTATATATTACTAGTGTACCATAGATATAATTCCCTAAGATTCAGGTTGTATAATTACCTCCTGCGTAACCAGAGAATGGACATTCATTATTGATTTGCCTACGCACATTCCTTTGCCTTATAAGCGCATCCAAAGTAAAATAGAGAAGTATATTATGTACCTTTTGCTGCAATAAATACTTAATTACCACTTTGTGTGGAACCGATTCATTGTGGGAAGTGTTCATCATATTTATATATCATGTACTGTATGGCCAGTAATTAAAGTACATAAAGCGGTAGTGGTTTAATGATACCATACTTATCAATACAGTCAGGGAATTGTACCCCTCAGTTACAATTGGTCCTTCGAGCCGGAGGGTAACTAGTGTAATATTAATATAGTGGTATTAATATTGACATGGCCTATGATGAACACTCCACAAAACGGTTCTCCTAAAGTAGATCGCCCGCAGCGTAGACGGCAGACACCTCAGTACTTAGAGGATTACGTTGCCAATATACTACCTAGCTTTCTACAGACGGTAAATGCGGAAAAAGTAGATAGTAAAATTATGTCCGACCCTATCGACCAGGCTACCCCGCCAATAGAGGCCCTAGTGGGTTCTAACGTAACTGACCAAGCTCACGGTAGGGACCAGGAGGGACCCGACATGACTTTACCCCCCGCCAAGACCGAAGAAGTAGTCCCCGGACTAGCTCCAGGATAAAGACAGCTCTCCAGGGATGGAACTCTACCCGCTACAAGAAGAGGAGAGCACCCCGGAGATGGATCTCCAGGACTCGCCACAGGAGAACAGATCTCCAACGAGTACTGCCAGGAGCGGATCACCTCAACCAGCGTCTTCCCCCAGCGAGGCGGACAAGATGCTGGCACAGGCATTCCTCGCCAGCCTAGCAGCATCAACAGAGCGCGATCGACTCCAAGCACAGGCGCTTAGTGAGCGCGAACATTCTTCCATGGAAAGAGAACGCCTTCAGGCGCAGCAACGGAGCGACGAAGATCGTATACGTCTAGAGATTAGACGCCTTCAGACGGAAGAGAATATGGTAAGGGACCGGGCCAAAGCCCAGCGCGCCGCCGCCGAAGCCCAGCGCGCCGCTGCCGGTGCCCAAAGAGAAGCAGAGCGCGACCTCGCTCTCACCAAGCGCGAAGCCGAGCGCGACCGATTACAAGCGCAGATAATGGAGCAGCTGATCACCAGGGCAACACCCCCTCCCTCCGCACGGGGTTCCAGGGCCTCGTCAAGACAAGGGTCAAGGGCACCCTCCCCTACCCGACCAAGCGACCCTGAGCCCGACCACCAGAGAGAGCCTATACCCCCCTCCGAACCCCTTCCCCGACCGGTCCAAGTGAGACCCAGCTACAAGGAAGAAACGGTCTACACCGCGGAGAGGCTAAATAGACGACTACAGGATCTAGAGGACCTGCCAGAGGAAGAAGAAGAGGGAGAGGAGGAGAGTCAAGCCCGACAGCAGCACAGTACTCCACAGGACCAGGAGGTCCAGTACAGCCCAGGCTCTACCCCCGCGGCTCTGCGCTACAGACCCCCGACTCAATTCACGGGTGAGCTTGACGCACGACCAGCCCCGAGGAACAGCACCTGGATACGCGGGCCATGGTACCCAGCAGGTACCAGCCCACCAAGAGGCGTAAGAGAAGACTCGCCTAGGAGGCCTCTCTTCCAACGCTCACCGATGTGCCAGCCATCCATGGCATCATACATTGGCACACCGACGTTTCCGGACTTCACCCACGAGAACAGAGCACAGTACACGGAGCTACGAATGTGCTTAGAGACAATGATGTCCGATGTAGCTGATGAACCGTACAAGTATGCTATCCTACTGAAGCACCTCAAGGTGCCCCGAGCGCACAATATAGCGCTGGCCTATGCCACCTCTACTACCCCATACACAGCGGCTCTAGCAGCACTCGACCAAAGATATGGACGCATATGGGACTACGTAATACAAGAGATAAGGCATATTGACCGCCTACCCCCAGCCACAGACAATCGCTCACTAGATGACCTGTCTATCAAGGTACAATCCCTGGTAGGGATGCTGGGGGCGCAAAGAGAAAAGGGTATGCACGAACTGTACGCAAACTCTAATGTAGAGAGGATTTTAGAGAAGCTTCCGCCCGCCCGACAAGAGCGCTTCAGGCGGCAAAGAGACCACCGTGATCCTAACGGTCCCGAGCCATCCCTCCTAGACCTAGCCGACTTCCTGGCGAGAGAAGTCAACAGCCTACGGTTGGATACGTTCATGCGGAGCACCCCAAGCTCCAGAGAGGGACCTAGGAGAGCAAACGATGGCCGAAGATTGGTGACCGTCATGCACCAATCAGAATCAGTACCGAGCAGCAAGAACCACAGTACCCCCTCGATGAAAGAGAAGTGGAAGATGGTGTGCCCGTACTGCGAAAAGGAACACTGGTTGTCACAATGTGACACGTTCAAGAAGATGACCGCCGATGAGGTGAGTCAATGGATAAAGTCCAACCGACGCTGTTACCGATGTGCGCGCAGTCACATGGCAGCCGATTGCCGCTTAAAGAAGAGGTGTAATCGGTGTGACGGAGCCCACCTAGATGTCCTACACGACAGTAACAGAAGAAAGCCTGCACCCTCAAGCAGCACAAAGGCAAGTGTTATGTACATTGACCCCGCCAGCAGCGGGGGCGCCCGGGTGCTCTTAAAGGTGGTCCGCGTAACACTGAGTTACCAAGATAAGGTCATGGACACTTACGCCGTCCTTGACGACGGGTCAGAGAAGACCCTTCTCCTCGCGTCCGCTGCGGCCCAGCTGGGGCTGCGGGGGAGCGAAAACCAGATGACGATTCGGACAATAAGAAGAGATCTAAAGACGATAAAGGGCGAGAATGTCTCCTTCACTATCGCAGCAAGCGGGCAGCCAGAGAGACGGTATAGGATTACTAACGCTTTCACCAGCCAAGAAATAGGCCTGTCGCAGTACACCTACCCCATCGCCAAGCTGATGGATAAATATGTGCACCTGCGTCAACTACCTATACCGCTCATAGACGGTGCCACCCCGACCCTGCTGATAGGCTCCGACCATGCAGACCTCATCGTCCCGATAGACCGGGTCCACACAGGGCCCAGAGGCTGTCCTGCAGCAGTCGAGACCCGCCTAGGATGGACATTACAAGGCCCCCTCGCTAAGTCTCTTAACCGAACAGCAGCCACTAGCTGCCTCCACTCCAGAGTGACAGAAGAAGACACCACCCTCCTACAGCATGTCGAGAGGCTATGGACACTAGAGACAATGCCCTTTAAGAACGAAAAGAAAGACATTCGTTCCAAGGAAGACATTTACGCTATAGCCCTCCTCGAGCAGGGGACAAAGAGAGTCAAAGTCAACGGAGTGATGAGATACGCAACTCCACTCCTGAGGCGAGAGGGTATGCCTACCTTCCACGCCCCAAAAGAAGCGACGGGGCGGTATCTATTGAACACAGAGCGGCGCCTAGCCAGAGACCCCGCTCAAGAGACGGTGTACCGCGCTGAGATTAACAAGCTAATCACAGCGGGACACATAAAGAAAATTGACATTAAAGAGGCCGATCAGACGACCGAATCATGGTACGTGCCGCACCACAAAGTCCACCACAACGGCAAGGATCGTATTGTGTTCAACTGCAGCTACCAGATCGGATCACAAAATCTGAATAAAGAGCTCTTGCCCGGCCCAACACTCGGCCCCTCTCTACTAGGCGTGTTACTACGTTTCCGCCAAGACAAGGTGGCCATCAGCGGCGACATCAAAGGGATGTTCCTGCAGGTGAGACTAGTGGAGGAGGACAAGCCCCTGCTGCGGTTCCTATGGAGAGAGAGGATCGGGGATGAGCAACCAGCCATCTATCAATGGGAAGTCCTCCCTTTCGGAACCACATGCAGCCCATGCTGTGCTACGTTTGCACTGCAAAAGCACGTCGCAGAGGACCCAGCAGCTGATGAAGAGGTCAGACAAAGTGTAGGAAATAGTTTCTACGTGGACAACTGTCTGCAAAGCGTCTCGACGCCAGAAGAAGCCGAGGCCCTTCTACTCAAGCTCCGCGCCTCCCTGATCAAAGGCGGCTTTGATCTCAGGCAGTGGGCCAGCAGCGACCCGCAAGTATTGCGCAGCCTCTCCCCCGAGGACAAGGCAGCAAGCAGCGAGACCTGGATGGCGACCATCCCAGGAGAAGCCCAAGAAATGACATTAGGACTAGTCTGGTGCTTCAAAACAGACTTGCTCCATTATAAACACACACCCCTGACCAAGGAGCAGGGAAGGTCGACTGCACTACCGACCACCAGACGGAGTGTATACAGAACACTCGCCAGACAATATGACCCGTTGGGATGTATTCTACCTTACACCACCAGGGCAAAGATGATTGTAAGAGCGTTATGGGACAAGGACCAGGGCTGGGACGACCCCATACCCGAACACCTTGCATCCACATGGAGAGAGTGGGAGACGGAACTCAGCTCACTCCCAGGTGTCAACATATGCCGCAGCTACTTCCCACCCACAGTGAGGCCGGAGACGTGCCAGATGGACCTGCACGTCTTCAGCGACGCCTCCGAAGTAGCCTACGGTTCGGTGGCCTACTTGCGTGCCCGAGAGGAGGGAGGAGAAATACATACTGCTTTCATCCTGGCTCGCTCAAGAATAGCCCCACGAAAGCAACAATCTATCCCGCGTCTAGAGCTCTGCGCAGCCCTAGCAGGAGCGCAACTCGCCACGTTAATCCAACGTGAACTCACCATTCCGGTGCAAAGAACAATCTTGTGGTCAGACTCCACGACAGTACTCACATGGATCCGGTCTGATTCGTGCAGATACAAGGTCTTCGTGGGAGTCAGAGTCACAGAGATTCAAGATTTAACAGAAGTAGCAAGCTGGAGGTATGTGGACACAAAACACAACCCAGCTGACGTCATCACCCGGGGAATGTCCCTGGATGACCTCACCCGTCACAACCTATACAGTGACGGGCCAGAGTTCCTCAAGCTCCCGGAAGAAGAGTGGCCTACACCCACCCCACGGGAAGCGAGTAAAGAGGAGGCCGAAAACAAGAAATCTATGTTCTGTGGATTGAACACACTCGTCTCCACAGACCCCGACATAGACGATTGCCTCACCCTAGAGAGTGCGCAGCTAAAGACATTCCTGTGGCACCACCCAGAGGTTCAGCTCACTACTGACATTACAGCAGCTGACTACGAAGAAGCAGAACTTCTTCTACTACAACGAGCCCAGAGAGACTCGTTCCCCGATGAGCTAGACTGTCTACAGGGAGCAAAGCCCGTCCCATCAGACAGCAGACTGCTCCACCTAGCCCCCGAGAGCGACGCCCATGGTCTCATCAGAGTGGGTGGTCGTCTGCGGAGAGCTCCAGACTTACCGGATGACGTCAAGTACCCGATAGTCTTAAACAGCCGACACAAGGTCACAGAGCTGATCATAAAGAAATACGACGAGGATGTGCATCACGCTGGGGCAGAGAGAGTCTTCGCGGAGATCAGACGTCGTTATTGGATACTGCAAGGGAGAGAAGCAGTGCGGCGCTTCCAGCGAACCTGTCTAGACTGTCGTAAGTGGCGAGCGCAGCCCAGTATACCCCGGATGGCTGACCTACCTCCCTGTCGCCTCCGACTCGGCGACAAGCCTTTTCACTCCACCGGTATGGACTGTTTCGGCCCGCTGTATATCAAGAAAGGAAGAGGAACCGAGAAGCGGTGGGGTATTGTATTCAAATGCATGACCACCCGAGCGATGCATATAGAACTCCTTCCAACCATGAGCACAGACTCATTCCTTATGGCCTTCCGAAGATTCACATCGCGGAAAGGCAAACCGTCTATATTATTGTCTGATCACGGGACAAACTTCAAAGGCGGAGAAAGAGAGCTGAGAGAGAGCTTCCAAGCTATGGGCCCAGAACTTAAGACCCACCTCGCTCCATCCCAGATTGACTTCCAGTTTAATCCCCCGAACGCACCTCACTTCGGTGGAACTTGGGAACGAGAAGTACGTTCAATAAAGACAGCCCTGTACGCCGTGCTTGGGGCCCAGACCGTGGCGGAAGAAGTCCTAATGACAGTCCTCACGGAGATCGAGGGAGTATTGAACTCAAAGCCCCTCGGTTACGTCTCAAGTGATGTAGCAGATGTCGACCCAGTCACCCCCAACACACTCTTGATGGGGCGGCTAGACCCCGCGCTACCACAGACAATGTACAGGCCTGAAGAAGCGAACGGCCGAAGAATGTGGAGGTACAGTCAAGTATTGGCTGACAAGTTTTGGAACAGCTTCCTACTCCACTATCTACCGTCTCTACAGACCCGCCAGAAATGGGTGAAAGAGAGAGACAATTTGACAGAAGGAACAGTCGTCATGATTATCGACCAGTCACTACCCCTAGCTATGTGGCCGGCTGGCCGCGTAAGCAAAGTGATCACCGGTGCCGACGGAAAGGTCCGAGCAGCCGAAGTGCTCGTCCAAGGACGGATCTACACCCGACCCGTGGCGAGGCTAATAGAACTGCCAAGGCTCCCCGATAATATCAATGACGACCATGACCCCATGACTTTGTGAACTGCCCGACCCCTCACAACAGACATTGAGTAGTGGACAGTGCGGTTAATCTGTCTCTGCTTAGCTAATTAGGTGGGACTAATTAGGAGGCGGCTGTTACAAAGGATCAGATTAAACCGAATATATATATTTATTGATTGATATATATTGCATAGTATTTGTATATCGTTTGATATCCCTTGTATATTCCTTGTACATATACACGGAATATCCCTTTAGCCTAGTACAGACCATAATATTTCATTCTCCTATTGGACAGCGGTCCACAGGCGCCAGGGCCATGCCTCCAGAGTTTAAGTTTAAGTTTATTTGGATCCCCATTAGCCACAGCAGTGCTGGGGCTATTCTTCCTGGGGTCCATAACACATAAAATACAGTTACAGACGTATACACTCACAACATTTACATGTCATACAGACAATTAAAACAACAATAAAAACCCTTATACACTCATAACATTTACATGACATACAGACCATTAAAACAACAATAAAAACCCTTATACACTCACAACATTTACATGTCATACAGACAATTAAAACAACAGTAAAAACCCTAATCAAATTCATAATACAATATAAAAATACAAAATTATACAATATTTTAATAATATATCCCTATCAGACACATGCCTTTTCATCCATATATACCTATCTCTTTATCAGACACATACATTTTAATTTACGTACACACTATCTATTAGGGAATGTCAATTTCTTTGGTTGAAAATGTTGTTTTACCACGATTTTGAAACGGCATTTACTATTCTCCTGCTTAACATGTCTGGGAAGAGAGTTCCATTCCTGCATACCACGGAACATGACAGTTCGCTTCATTGCATTCGACCTCACTTTTGGAAGTGTAAAACCTCGTGCAGAAGCATGTCTGGTGGAATGGTTGTGTCTGTCAAGACTTATTGATAAATTGTTATATAAAATTGAGGGGATCTTTGTAACAAAAATATTCCTAGTGAATACAAGGAGTGAGCAGAGTAATTTATGTTTGACAAGTAACCAAGTTAAACAACTGTGCATCGCTGCAACATTAGTTCTGTACTCACAGCGAAGCGCTATACGTGCTGCTTTGTTTTGTACCATTTGTAATTTTTTCAGTTTACTCGTCGTTACATTCGACCATACTGCAGGACAATAGTCAAGATTTGACAAAACCAGAGCTTGAATGACCTGTTTGATAGAATTTAGTGGTAACAAATGAGCACATCTTTTAACAACAGAAATCCCTCTTCCCATTTTCACTACTATATTGTTTATATGGTGTGACCATGACAATTTACTGTCTAATGTTACCCCAAGGAGTTTAGTCTCCTGGACTTGATTAATTACCACATCACTTATCAAAAGTTTCAAGACTGGGTTCGTTCTTAGAGTATGGTTTGAACCGAAAATGATGCTACTTGTCTTTGATATGTTTAGAACTAGTTTGTTATTCTTTATCCATTCCATCACTGATTGCAACTCTGCCTTTAGGACCGTATTTAATTCATTGGCTGTTGAGGCTGATGTGTAAATCGTTGAATCATCCGCATACATAGAAATATAGGACTTATTTAGGACAAGAGGCATGTCATTTGTAAATATGGTGTAGAGCAAAGGCCCAAGGCAACTTCCTTGGGGTACTCCACACCTTACCGTTTTAACTTCTGAGTAACTCCCATTAAAAAAAACTATTTGTTTCCGGTTTGCTAAATAAGTTTGCATCCAAGATAGTGCAGATGAGGAGAAACCGTAACATTCAAGTTTTTTAAGTAAGAATTTGTGATCTATGATGTCGAATGCTGCAGTAAAATCAAGCAAGACAGCTCCAACCATTTTCTTTTTATCTATCTCTTTCAGCCAATCATCCGTCATTTGGGTTAAAGCAGTCGCTGTTGAATGTCCTTCACGATATGCATGTTGAAAATCAGTGGTCAATGTGTTAAAAGAAAAGTAGCTTTTAATCTGTTCACTTACTATTCTTTCCATCAGTTTACTCAAAACTGGCAGTAAACTTATGGGACGACTATTAGATCCTGAGAATGGCAATTTCAAATTTTTTGGCAGTGGTATTACTTTGGCAGTTTTCCACTGTTGCGGATACAAACATTCACTAAAGGATTGATTTATAATATGACAGATAGCAGGGGCAATTAAATCAGGGACCAATTTCAGAAGTTTCCCGTCAAGACCGTCAACACCTGAGTCAGGTTCAAGGCCACCGTCAAGACATGTCTGTACATGCCCGGCCTTGCCCAGGGATACGAGACAGAAATGAGGTTGGCACTAGATTGTTCGCCGTGCATATAAATATGGCGCAGGTGAATACAGAAGTAGAGTTACCCAATAAGTTGAAGCCTCACCCACGATACTCCGTGCGGTGAAGTATGGCCTGTTTGGCCCCAAATAGAGCATTGAGACCGCGTGCGAATTAATAACTGAATTGTCAGAGTTTGGCGCTATACCGTCGAGTGCGACATATTTCTATTAAGTCAGTAATAGTCTATTTGTGTATAGTGTATCGTGCGGCTAAAGTTCTACAGTGACCAGCATCACCAACGCTTCCTCGTATCAGCTAGAGTGCTTATCCAGGCTGGGCTGCTTTCATGGCGCTTTCACCCGAGGAGACCTAGACGAGAACCGTGTGGACATGTACACTGGATTAATCTACCCGACGACTACATAGCCCTTTGCGGCTGGATTATATTTGTTTTGGTCCTGTGATTTATGGAGCGGAGAATCGCCGACGCCTACACGTGTGGGATTTACCCTGTGAGGAGCCACGTCGAGTCTGCGCCTCAGAGAGCCTGAGGCCGGCTAGCTTTCTTCACTGTGGAGCTACAGTCTACGGAGAACAGCTGTATTCGTCTGTGGATCAAGAGACTATTGCACCGTCTCCTGTACTTGGAGTCTCCTTAGTCATCGTTGACCAGACTCTCTACTACCGACAGATCCTCTACCCCTGCTGGCTTACAACCGGGGGGACCCTTCCAGTATCTCCCGCTATATATTACTAGTGTACCATAGATATAATTCTCTAAGATTCAGGTTGTATAATTACCTCCTGCGTAACCAGAGAATGGACATTCATTATTGATTTGCCTACGCACATTCCTTTGCCTTATAAGCGCATCCAAAGTAAAATAGAGAAGTATATTATGTACCTTTTGCTGCAATAAATACTTAATTACCACTTTGTGTGGAACCGATTCATTGTGGGAAGTGTTCATCATATTTATATATCATGTACTGTATGGCCAGTAATTAAAGTACATAAAGCGGTAGTGGTTTAATGATACCATACTTATCAATACAGTCAGGGAATTGTACCCCTCAGTTACATATACCGTACATACAACGGGGAGGAAACTGTACATTAGGAGGGGGTGGGTGGGTGGGAGGGTGGGAGGGGGGGTTTGGACATTTACGGGGGCCAGTTTCAAAATGTGTTGTATCAGAATATCATGATCCACAGTATCAAAAGTCAATAAACCTCTCACCTGTGACCTTCTTTCCATCTTCTTGTCTTCCTCTCAGGGATTCGTGGCCGCTCCGCCCCTCTCTGAAACGCCTCCCCTCACTGAGGTAAGTGTGTGTGTGTGTGTGTGTGTGTGTGTGTGTGTGTGTGTGTGTGTGTGTGTGTGTGTGTGTGTGTGTGTGTGTGTGTGTGTGTGTGTGTGTGTGTGTGTGTGTGTGTGTGTGTGTGTGTGTGTGTGTGTGTGTGTGTGTGTGTGTGTGTGTGTGTGTGTGTGTGTGTGTGTGTGTGTGTGTGTGTGTGTGTGCGTGTGTGTGTGTGTGATCCCATCCCCCCCCATATCTGTTACTCCTCAGCAGTGTGTCCTTCTCGTGGTGGAATGAGGTCAGCGTGACTTTTCCACAAACCATCATTCTGACATATTTGCCATATCATGTTGTGGCGGTACTATAGACAGAGCGCGAATAGGTCCCGCCACCACACAGAGGGGGAAATATTCCATGGCTCTCCATTGACTTTGTATTGCGTGACAGTGCCTCCTTGTCATTTTGCTCAGCTAGCAAACATCAGAAAAACACCTCAAATATACTGAATATATAGGGATCGCTAGATAGAAGCCCCGCATTTTGTGAGCGCAGAGCACGAGCGGGCGAGTATCGAGAGATGAGATCGGATAGATCGAGCGGTGTGAGCCCATTTAAAATGTTGTAGGTGAGGAGTAGCACTTTAAAGTCAGATCGGGCTTGGATAGGAAGCCAGTGTAGGGCGGACAAAACTAGTGTGATGTGATCAAATGTTCTAGTTTTAGTTAGTATCCGTGCAGCTGCATTTTGCACGAGTACGAGGCAGTACTGTGTGGTGAGATGCACTGCCAACATGGTAAAGGACCCAGAAATAAGTTTTCATAAGCTTCTGAACCAAAGAACTGAGCCTTTAAGAAGAGAAAAGTGGATATATAGGCAATAAGATGTGAGGCATCTGCAGCAAGAATGGGCAAACGGTTGGACACTGACACTCAATAGCCTACTGTATGCCAACGTGTGCAGCAAGTCATGGTAAGAATTCATAGATAAATCAGAAAGCTATAGCCTACAGTATTATCTCTGGAAGTGTCTTAGATAACTAGCTTGCTAACAGCTAACTTGCCCCATTGTCATTTTAGTTCTCAACTATTTCCGGCCATAAACGCTACTTTTCCTTGCTCCTGTGGTGTGTCTAACCTGGAGATATTGACAGTATAATTGTTTGTCAATATATCTTGCTCTCTGGTAGTCACAGGGTGCTACAATAATGCTTTGATGTGCGGGTACTTCATCATGTTGTTTCCCCCCTCGGTTGCATATAACTCTGCCCATTGTTTCCCCTTCGTCTGTCTCTGTGAACACCACCATGGATGTTGCTGCTGTCATTTATTAGTAAAGTACGTGAAAAGATAGTTTAAGTTCAAATTAATTCCTTTCTTGAAGAAAACAACATCTTAGAATAATTCAGAAAATATCATAGCACTGAAACTGCCTCCACCAAAATAATCAGTGACCTCAGACTAAACTCTGACGAGAATCAGGTCTCCATCCTTATCCTGGTGCTGATCGTAGCAGCTGAAAAGACTGCAGCTAGAGTGGCCACTCACTTGGGGTCCCTTAAAGACAACATACGTCCCCACCTGAGAAACCTGGGTGTTGTCTTCGACCAGGCCATGAACCTAGACAAACATGTCAAAACACTCACACGCACCTGCTTCTTTCACCTCAGAAACATTGCAAAACTGTGCACCATCATATCTCACTCTGAACTAGAACTGTCTGCATGCTTTTATTTCCTCTAGGCTTGACTACTGCAACTCACTTTTCACCTGTCTCACCAAATCATCCACAGACAAACTACAAATGGTCAAAAATGCTGCAGCCAGGCTACTCACAAGGTCAAAAAAATCATGTCACATCACTCCCATTCTGGTATCCCTGCACTGGCTACCAGTACACTATAGAATTCACTTCAAAGTCCTCACTTTCACTTTCAGAGCACTCCACGGTCAGGCCCCTATCTACATCACTGAACTCATCCATCCCAACACCAACACCCGCTCACTCAGATCTGCCGATCAGCACCTCCTGGTGGTCCCCAGGTCCAGGCTCAAAACAAGGGGTGATTGAGCCTTCGAGGTGACAGCACCAAGGCTCTGGAACGCTCTCCCCCTGGACCTGCGAACTGCCCCCTCTGAAAACTCTTTTAAAAAAACAACTAAAAACACATTTGTTCAGACAGGCCTATGGTCGTATATAGGCACTCTTTCTTGTCCTCACTGTTCCTATAGTTTTGTTTTTTTATTAGTGATTTTATCCAAATTATTTTATTAAACTTTTTTTTTTGTATCTGGTTTGACTGTTTTTTAACACTTTAATCGCCGAAAACGCCGGAACTCGTCTTTCCTAGCCATGCTCATTCTGCCTAAGACGCCATAACTCGTCTTTGATGTCAATATTTCAAAAATCTGTCATCGAAATCATATTTCCTTTCCGGAGCCCTGAGACACACTGCTGATCTCCTCTCAACTCTCTAGCGGTTCAAGAGCGCCATCTGGTGGCCGATCGGCAGATCGCCAACCGGAAATTAACCTTTGAACCGGTAGTGCTCATCCATATGTGGTCCGGCCACTCGCTATCGTTAGAGAGACTCCGTCTTGATACAGTGAACATCGATCGGTGCAAATAACTCGAAAAAACAATATGATTTGGACGTATATACTATTATACAACCTGTAAATGGATCGGGCATTTCTACATCCCATAATAGAAAAGATTCTGTTCCACGCTCATCTGCCAGCGGCGCGAGGAAGCCACGGTAAGATTCAGCGTTATATTCTAACGTGTTCGATATAAACTGCTATGATGAACATATGACCCACTCTGGATGAATCATCTAACGCTGCCCACGGAATTATAAACGATCCCCCGCCCATCCGGTCATCATCAGATGATACGTAGAAACTTCTAGAAGCACGTCCATTTGACATTTTTTATCTCGCACAGATTCCTACCAAACTGTATTTGATCATCAACATAATGCATTTAGGGCTATAAATCACGTTCTGAAGAAAGCTGCAGAAAACGATAAAAACATACTTATACTTTAGACCATATTTTAGTATGAATATGTGAATGAAAAAGTGTAATGTTGCTACACCCTGAACAATACATATAGGACATTGAATGGGCCATAATAATGGCAATTTAGCAATAGAATTTAAAAAGTTATAGCCCTGCAAAGAAGGGGAACTTCTCCATGTTAAATAGGGCTGGCGAGGGATGGTAAATTATGAATTTAACCCCCGTCGATTAAAGTGTTAACTGCTGTCTGTTGTTGTTGTGATTTATTTCTGATTTTGTTTTTGTTTTTATATACTAAGCTGTAGTGTAAAGCACCCTGTGCATTCGTGCTGTGAAGGGTGCTATAGAAATAAAAGTCATTCATTCATTCATTCATCCTGCTAGATCTCAGTGCAGCATTCGATACAATTGATCACGACAACCTGTTTTATGTTTGTTACTGTCGCTCTATGTTTCTGTGTATCCAATGCTGCTTTCCCCTTGGTCTTATGTTCCTTTTTTGTTTCTTTGTTTTACTATGTTTCTCTGCCTATTGTCAGCGACTTCGGGTCCTTGAGAAGCGCTATATAAATCAAATGAATTATTATTATTATTATTATTATTATTATTATTATTATTATTATTATTATTATTATTATTATTATTATTATTATTATATTCTAATCAATCGTCTTGAAAACCTTGTCGGTTTCTCAGACTATGTGCTAAACTGGTTTAAAACATACATCAGAGGGAGGAAGTTCTATGTTAAACTAGGAGGCCACATGTCCAAGATATAATTATGACAACAACTATGAGGTTGCACAAGGGAGTTGCCTAGGTCCTTTACTCTTTTCCCTTTACATGTTACCACTGGGTGATATCATCAGAGAACATAATGTAGGTTTCCACAGCTATGCAGATGATACACAACTGTACATATTAGAGCTGTGAATCTTCACTGGCCTCACGATTCGATTCGATTATGATTCAGCTGTCCACGATTCGATTTGATTCTACGATGCATCTCGATGCAGCTCAATAATATATTACATCCTCAATTTTATAATCTATATTACTGCACATGGCTACTTTCTCATCAATTAATACAAGCAGTCAGATACATTTACTTTTATTTAGAAAGTTCTTAAATCAGAATGTCAAAATAAATGTCTTTACTAGTGTTGCATGATACACAGATACTAGAAAGGTATCTCGATACCCAGCTGTTAAAAACGGTTCAATACTCTATTTTATTAGTATCAATACTTTTAGAATAGCCTGATGCTGTATTTTCTATGAGTTGAGTGGATGCATGACCGGAGCACTAGCTTTCCGTAGTGGGCGTATAAACAGTGTCAGCTGAACACAGACAAAGGCATAGGAATATTCACAGATATCGCCGAATGTCTTATTTCATAATACAACGTTTCTGAATGGACGTTTGGATTAAACCAAGTTGTATGCCGTGATGGACAGTCTTTCCCAGCGGAACACAAGTTAATTAACGTTACACACAAGTGGCGCTATGCATGCTTAGCTTGCTAACGTTAAGATAGCAGGAGCCGTCTGCCAACAAAGATGTTGTTTCAACAAATAGATTCACAAAATGGATTAGCATCCTAACGTTATTGAAGACTCCTGTGACCAGTAAGTAGGTACTACGTACGTCTAACCTTTACTAACCATTTTTCACCGCAGCAATTTTGCGCAAATTGTTCTACATTATATGCGTAAATGTGCGGCATGTGCTTAAAGTCACACATCAACGTTAGTAGGCTATAATCATCGATTATGTTCTGTCACTGAATCGTCCACATCGCGATGCATCTTAGAATCAAGAAATGTCCACACCCCTATCTGCCGAACCAAACGATACAGCTATTAACTCCATTACCGACTGCTTATCTGCAATAAATAAATGGATGAGTAAAAACTAAATGAGAACAAAACTGAAATTCAAATTATCGGCACAAATTCAAATAAATTCTTTTTTATTTAAGAACCTGGAAGGACTAACCCCTTGGAACAAATCTGAGGTCACAAGTCTTGGGGTTATCATAGATTCAGAACTGAACTTCAATTCTCATATTAACAAAGTGACCAAAACATTGTATTTAAACATAGCAAAAGTACGACCATTTATTAATCAAAACGATGCTGAGAAGCTAATTCATGCATTCCTATCTAGCCGGTTAGACTACTGTAATGCACTTTTCACAAGTATCCCTAAGAAAACCACAGAGAGGCTTCAGCTCATCCAAAACTCTGCAGCCCGACTGCTAACCAAAACCAAAAAGAGAGAGCACATTAGTCCAGTCTTAGCTGCTTTACACTGGCTTCCTGTAACATTTAGAATTCAAGGACTTCAAGGTCCTTCTCCTTACACATACAAAGCCCTAAATGGACAGGGACCTAGCAGCTACATCGCCAACACGCTGCAATCATCAGCTGCTGGACTACTAGAGGCTCCCAGAAACAGTCAAAAGAGGATCGGTGATGCAGCCTTTACCAACTACGCCCCAAAACTATGGAACAAACTACCCAAAAACATCAGGGAAGCCAACTTGATATCTTGATCAAATAGTATTTTAACTGCACTATTCTTATTCTGCCTACTTTTATGCACTTCCTATCAAAAAGTATTTATGTTTATTAGGATACCCATTAGTCATCATCAACGTGTTGACTATTCTTCCTGGGGTCCTCACAGATATGCATATACAAACATGAAACATTCAGTGTATATCAGTCATATATCACATACATAATCAAAGTATACTATACTGAACTGAACTTTGTAAAGAAACTCAAAGTATTAAGAGCGATGCACTGCTCTGTTGTTCTATTAAGTGTTATGAGTGATGCACTGCTCTGTTGCTCTGTTGTATCTTATTTCATTGAACTATTTTATCACAGTACTGCATCATTTTACTGTCTTTTCTATTTTTACTAACTATTTTATTGCACCTTTTTTATTTTATTTTATTTTATAATTTTTATTACTGAATTTTACTTTTACTTTTTTACTTACATTTTTGTTTACTGAATCAAACCGTAAACAGATAGGCCTATTGAGATGTTAGATCCTAATATGAAATACTGTGATTTGCCTTACCTTGCTGCTACCTTTTAAAATCTTTTTTATGCTCGCTTTATATGTCTCTAACCAACGATGTTTTATATGTCTGCACTTTATGCCTGTATTTTTGTACTGCTGTGAAGCACTTTGAACTGCAATTTCTGTATGAAAAGTGCTATACAAATAAAGTTTATTATTTAAAGGGGCACGCCAACATTATGGGAAATGCGCTCACCATCTTTTCCAGAGTCAGACAAGAAGATATATAGATACCATATAAATAAGATAGATACCAATCTCCTCTCTGTGCATTCAGTAGAAAGCTATCCGGCTGCAAGCTAGGCTTGGGTAAAGTGCATTGCCATGTTTTTCCCCCTCACATCATTAATCCCGGATAAATAGGGCGTCCACTAATGTATGTCCTGGTATATACGAGACTGAGAGAGGCCCATTCATGAGAATTATTTCCCCAGCCAAGCCGCTGTCCCACTCATATCCATAGAGAGGATGTATGAATTAACCATTAGAATGATTAATATCTCTCTCTCTCTCTCTCCCTCTCTCTCTCTCTCTCTCTCTCTCTCTCTCTCTCTCTCTCTCTCTCTCTCTCTCTCTCTCTCTCTCTCTCTCTCTCCCTCTCTCTCTCACACTCTCTCACTCTCACACTCTCTCTCTCTCTCTCTCCCTCTCTCTCTCTCTCTCTCTCTCTCTCTCTCTCTCTCTCCCTCTCTCTCTCTCTCTCTCTCTCTCTCTCTCTCTCTCTCTCTCTCTCTCTCTCTCTCTCTCTCTCTCTCTCTCTCTCTCTCTCTCTCTCTCTCTCTCTCTCTCTCTCAGGAAGGGCAACAGTGGCGAGGGACAGAGGGAGGGAGAGTTAGAGGACCTGAATGAAGATGAGCTCTCGTGAGACCGCGGCCATTCATCCCTCCTGCCGGCCCGGTTCCACTGCTCCTCTCAACCTCTCCCCGGGCTTAACCCCTTCCCTGTGTGTCCATCGCTCGGAATGCACTCTAGGCTTGTTATTCTGCTGTAGTCGCTACCAAATCCCCCACACGTTGCCCTCTGATAAACACTTCCTCGTACAGATGCACCCCTCTAGGTGGGAACAGGGCGAGAGGAACCCAACCTGCTCAGACGATCCCCGTTTACCCCCCAATCTCCCACGCCGTCCTTCTTCTAATCTACGCAATCACTCCTATAATAGAGCTAAAAAAACACCCATCTACTGTTTTCTCCCTCATCCCGTCCTGCTTCCGCCGTTTGACCGGAATGACTTGACATTCTCCAAAGAGATATACCGACCGGGAGGATATCGGACAACATCCGGAAATGTTCCTGGCGTACTATTGGAGCGTGGCTGTATTGTACAGCCCCTGGACCTTTCCCTATAAGAGGGGGGGGGGGGGGGGGGGGGGTTCTGTCAAAATGAGAATGTTTTTATCCATACGCGCATGGTGAACGCTATTACTCATCATTAGGGATGTCCGATATTATCGGCCGACCGATATTATCGGCCGATATCGGCAGTAAAATGTGATATCGGAAAATATCGGTATCGGTAAAAATTTTTTTTTTTTTTTTTTTTTTTAACCTTTATTTACCCAGGCAAGCAAGTAAAAACCAATTCTTATTTTATTTATTGTCAAAAGTATGCATTTTGGTTTAATTCAACAACAAGAGATATGTAATGTTAATTTTTACTTTTTTAATTATCATATTTTGCACAGATAATGCTTACATTTAGAAAGCCTTTTGAATGCATCCAGTGAAATGATTAGTTACCTGAAATTATTCCGTTTTTTTGGGGGGAAACCCTGCATATATCGTTATCGGTTGATATCGGTATCGGTATCGGTATCGAAATTAAGAGTTGGACAATATCGGAATATCGGTATCGGTAAAAAAGCCAATATCGAGCATCCCTACTCATCATCATCATCATACGACTCTCTCCAGGCACCCTACTGGATCACAGTAACTGAACAATAAAGGTGGCCCTGTGAGAGCAGGAAGAACCAAGAGGTGAGACTAGGATCTCTGACAAGGATCTTCTACAGATCTCAGCATGCAAAATAGTGCTATATATAAACAAGTCCCTGACCCCATTTGCTTTAAAGCGAGTCAACAACATGCAGGACTTCCAATCCCTCCCTGTGTGACGTGTCATTTTAATACTGTACATAGACATGTGTTGTTGTGATGTCCGTGTTAGTGGTCTGGATCTAACGTGCCGCCCTGAGCTCCTGTGTCTGTGCCATCGTTTGCTTTCTTATGTTGAAGTTTGCTCCTGTTGCTTGAGACGTTGAGGAAATGAAGTCGGCATTTTTGGAATTACTGTTGTTTGAGTCCCATCTTCTACTTCCCCCTCACTACTGGTTAGTGTGTGTGCGTGTGTGTGTGTGTGTGTGTGTGTGTGTGTTTTATTTAATTTGTACTTTATTTAACCAGGTTAGTCTCATTGAAGTTAGAAACCTCTTTTACAAGAGAGACCTGGCCATGAAGACAGCAATTAAGACAATTACAAATCACAATTTCATAAAATTCACACGATAACATTTAAAGAAAGAAAAAAAGAAAAGGGAGACCACATGAGAGTTGTACATTGAAGGCAGGCAAGATTAATTTAGTATGACCTGTTACGTAACATAGCATTTACAGACTAGTTCATCTTCCTCCATGATTTATATCCTATAAAAACATGGCAGTGAGATAAGCTCCTCCAGATCCATGTTTTTTTTTTGTTTTAAGCTCATTCCAGGCCTTAGGGGCAGAAAACTGGAAGGGTTTTTCTCCGTACAGAGTCCTAGAGGAGGGTTAGGTCAGCAGTGCCTTGTCCTGTGAGCGTAACTGGTAAGTGCTGTTTTCCTGCAGAGTGGTGAAATAACACAGGTAAGATGGGAGCTGTCTCAGTATGGCCTTATATATGAAAAGGTACTGATTACTCAACCAACCTGCGAACACTTAGACGAGGGCCAGCCTACGCTCATATAAAGGGTACAGCGATGTGTCAGAGGTTTGAGATTGGTAATAAACCTTCATTTAAAGCCCCGTGGTAGGCGGTGTGGAGTTTGCTCAGTGCTGCCCCCTGGAGGAGCATGCATGTATAAGATGTCTCCATAGTCTAATACTGGCAGGAAGGTACCGAGGACAAGCCTCTTTCTTGTTGCAAAAGAAAAACATGGTTTATTTCTAAAGTAAAAACCTAACTTGAGTCTCAGCTTCTTTACAAGATTGTCTACATGAGATGTAAATGAGAGGCAGAGCAACGCTTAAAGTCCGGTAGGAGTGTGTGTTCAGTTGTCTTCGCTAGCCAACGCACTTGTCACAAGCGTGTATCGCCGCTTCGCGTGGCACAATAGACCCGTTCGCTGTATACAAACATACAGTGTTCGAGCCAATCAGTAATACCAACCGAGTCACGTGACTAAGTTACCCCGGACCTGCGTGAGCTGCTGCTGCGCTAACAAAGTACAACGGGGCTCTATGGAGAAACCATGACACTCCCCTGACTAAAAGTTGTTTCAAATGAAAACGGCTGGATGTCATTGAGCCAAATCAGCAGCACGGCTGTGAGTGTGAGTCTTTCACCTTTTATATATCTATAGCTTTGCCATGGATTGATTGTTTAGATCGCTAGCATGGCTAACAAAGCGTGGAGAGCAGGTGGCCAGCCGGCTCTTCCACGTCACTCCCTCCCACCGAACTTTAAGCTCAGCTCGGCCTTTATGGATTAGTTGTTCATAACCTCAGACCGGGCCCAGTGTGTGCTGCTGCATCAGCAGAGAGCTTATGTTGTGAGCCTGCGGGAGCACGCGCCGGTGCCCTGCATAGACCTTCATCATCATCGACATCATCATCCATCACACCACTGATGTGTCTCCCATTGTTTGTCGGCGACTATAGGCACAGACTCGGAGAAGGATACCGTTCACCATTATTCACACGGTGGCCATTTTGCTCGTATGTCGCGGTGCCTCAGGGTGGGATTCCTTTCCACCCTGTTCCCACCTTGGGTGAGAGGGAATCCCATCCTGAGCATGACAAGAGCCAAATGGCCCGCCCGTGAGAAGTGGCATTTTCAGTGCGGCGATTAGGCCCAGGCTGCCAACAACAGTCCCCTCCCCGTCTACCTCGATACAGTCCCCCGTTGGCTGTTTAGAACCGGTTACTCCTATTGAGGTCAGTGTCGGACGCTATCCTTAAACCCAGCATGCACTGTCGTCAAATGCACCCCAGTGAGGCAGAGGGGGACCTATAGACCTGTTTTCTGTATACAAACATACCGTGTTCGAGCCAATCAGCAATAACAACTGAGTCACGTGGCTAAGTTGCCTCGGACCTGCGCAAGCTGCTGCGCTAAAAAAGTATGACGGGGCTCTATGGAGAAACCAGGACTAAAAGTTGTTTCAAACAAAAACGTCTGGATGTAATTTTGCCAAATCAGCACGGCTGTGAGTGTGAGTCTTTCACCTTTTATATATCTAGCGTTGGCATGGATTGATTATTTATATCGCTAGCATGGCTAACAAATGCAAATAATATTGTAGTCTGCCCCGTCGTTCTGAACAGGATTACATTCCTTTCTGCTGCGGTGATGCGCGCGCACACTGAGTCTGACGTATACAGAAAACAGGTCTATAGAGGAAATGGAGTCATCTAAATGGGAAAGCTTAATTCATGCTAATTATTCAGCCTCTCGCATTTTGCGATTTCGCTTCACATAAGCACAACCACACATAGAAATCGTTAACATTGCTGACAACCTAGCGACCAGTATGTCTCTTTTTGTTTTCTATGGACAGTACATGTGTTAGTAAAAGAAATTATGTATTTGTTTAGGAGATAGTAACTTCTTGAATATCTATCTTACCATTACCTGTATTCATATTTCACCCTTTATTTTATTCCATGTGTACATGCAATTTTTAAAGGAACACTCTGAACACCAAAAAAGGGATCTGATATTATAATCTCAACACATATCCCAAGATGTGACGTCATCATGATGTCATATAATATTCCAGGAAGTATTACATACATCTCAGTGAAAATGATGAAAATCACAAGCCAAATTAATTTGAAAGACATATAATAATAATTATTATTATAATAATAATTATTATAATAATGTAATATAAATATAATACATTTATATTTATATAGGGATGTGTGTGAGCTTATAATCTTTTTTATACATACTTATTTTGTGGAGTGTTACATAACGTTTTCCTTCTGTCCATCTCTTCACTGATGAAGATCCATGCGACCTGCGACAGGCGCACCTCTCTATCAGAAGGGCCGTTCCAGATGATTGTATAGCGTTTCGTCTCCGGTAAATTCCGATCTCTAAAAGGCTGATGCACTTTTTCTTTTCTTCTTTTATTTAAATTTTTCTAAGGTGCTTGTGAAAGAGTCATTTGTACAGACAGGATTGCAATGTTGTCGTAATTGTTGTCATTACTGGTAAGTGCATCAGCACCAGCTCTGGACACTTAGCACATCTATTTATATGCATTTTGTTCCATCTCTCTCTCTCTGGTGAAATTGAAACCCTTTAAATGACAATTGCACTTTTTCCAACTCGTGCTGCTAGGTGGTTCTGTACATAGATATATAAAGACTAGATGACTCACCCACGCTGCTGTGTGCTAGATGCGTTTTCGAAGTGGTCGGATGAAGCGATTTACTTGGCTCCGTCTAAATTCAGCGCCCCGGAGGGGTTTAAGTGTAACACACGGAGAGATAAGATTTCAAAGGGTGGGCGATACTGCCACCTAGCAGGATGCGGCCGGTATTGCACTTTGGCGATCTCAGAATAATTTCCTATGGTAACACCGAGGTCCGTGGATGAATAATGAATACAAATATTGAATAAAAGAAAAAACTACCAAAACCCGAGATATCTCGGGTCTGGCGCCCAACGCATGGCGAGTTAACCCGAGATATCTCGGGTCTGACGCCGAAAGTGTTAACGTGGCTATGATTCTTGCTTGGAAGAATTTGTATATAATTATTATTTTTTTCATATGGAAGTCCATTATAAGTAGGCAGTATGATAACTACATCTTTGACGTTTTTAACAAACAAAATGGTTGAACATTTAGCAAGCTATGGTTATTTCAATAGTACATGCAGCATAGGCATGCATGTTATGAGTGGGGCGTGCTACCCTGTAGCAAGATGGCCGCCATGTGGCAACGTCTGTCGCCGTTGGCCAGCAGCGCGGGTGAGTCGACCTTAGTCTTTATATATATATATCTACGGTCCAGCGTCTCTCGCTCCTGAGGATGCCGCTGGGTCTGACCTCCGGCTGCGGTGCTGCGAGGCGAGCCCTCTGGGTCGTGTCCTGGAGCGAGAGACGCTGAACCGGCATCAAAGAGCATTGTGTTTTAGTTTTTTTCATTTGTGTTTTCTTTAATCTCTCGGAATCAGGCAGAGAGAGAGTGTGTGTACTAGGCCTGTCCCCGACTAAGGATTTGTATAGTCGACTTTGATTGGCCAAATAGTCGACGACCCCCCCCCCCCCCCCCCCCATGCAAAAAAATATATATAAATATTTTAAATTAGTTATCATTCCATTTGGGCTGTGGGGGGTGCTTAATGTCTGAAGGAGTCGACTGAAGGCTTCTTGTCCTCTGCAAAAGCATGCAATTAGTTCACTGATGGATACATCTTGACATTTGTCTAGTCTAGTGTGTTCATTAGATGGGTGAAATTCTCTTTCAGTGCCTCTGTGCCCGTTTTCTTACACAGTTAGCCTCGCTGGCATGTGCGCCATTAGCGTTAGCCACGCGTCTAGACCTCTTTGCTTTTGGAAATAATAATAATAAAAAAAAAAATCTTAATAATTTTATTTTTTAATTAGACTAAGAGGTTGGCAGTCGACTACGGCTCCTTTCAATCGATTAGTCGACTATTCGAGGTCAGCCCTAGTGTGTATATAATATACTGTCACACCACGGGGCAGGGCTGTGGTTTATTAGCATCGCTGTTGTTCATCATGTGTATCTGTCCCGATATCTGTCTTCTTGAGGTGCCTGTCGACACTTTGTGTGTTTGTGTGTATGTACTGTCAGTGTTGCATTTCTCTGACTGTCTGTAGTCACTGACCCTAACATCAACCCCCTCCCCCCAAAAAACTAAAAAGCATGGCACACCTATACTGAATGCAATTGTAAATATGTACCGATATATATAAAGAACCTATTTTTTTTTGCATGCTTTTTGTATACCCTGATATAAGCAAAGAAATAAAAGGGGGGGAAAGAACAATCTCAATAATTTTAATATCCAGTTACCGTTATTGTCTCTACTACAGTGCTACATGTAAAACGCTGCTGTCGGGCAAGAGCCTCATAGACCTCATTTTCATGTTTTCAAAGTTTTGTGGTTCTTTGGTTTGGTCCATGAAACCTATTAAAAACCCAATGTACAGTATATAACTTCAACAATACACAGGTGTGTCGATCTGAAGATTTTTGTTCCTGAAAACTTGACCCTTTCAGATTATGTTTTTGCCTGAAGGCAGCGTTATACAAACAGACAAGTTAACAACGTAAGAGCCAGTCAAATGGACCACGCCCTCTTTGCTTGATCCTACAATCATATAACGGTTGCACTTAGTTTGTCCGAGGCAAGCAGCAGTCGTGATTGGAGGATCAAGAAAAAGGGGCGGGCTTCATATAGGTAATTTTTTTTATTGAATTCACTTGTCAATCACAAACTGCAAATGATGGGGGATGATTTCACTTAAAGGAACACGCCTACTTTTTGGGAAATGTGCTTATTTGCCATCTACCCTAGAGTTAGACAAGCAGATAACCGCACCGTTAGCCTATCTTAGCGTCATTCACTGGAAGTAGGTGTGCCAGTGTAGCTTAGTTCCCAACAGTCACGAAATACACTCCAAATACAACTCCAAAACGTTCCTGTAAACATGTTGTGACCTGTGTATTTACCACATGGAGAAATAAAAAAAAATATATAATTAGACATTTTCGTTTTCTAAGCAGATATATACTCTGAACAATTTTTTGCCGAACCACTGCTGCCTGGGCGCAGTGATTTCATCACCTCAAAAGTTGGCGTGTTCTTTTAACTACACGATTTGAGTCCCTGGAAACGGATGGTATGCATATTTTGTGTTTTAAATAACTTGTGGAACAAATATTTGATTAATTAACGTTCAACCTTTCACACATACAGTACAGAACACAGGCACAATACGTGTAGTAACAGAAATCATGGAAGAAGAATGTATGATTTATGTGCACACATAAGGAGCGATTAAAGGGTAGTCCCAAAGAAAAGTATTTCCCTTAATAATAATAATAATAATAACTTCATTTTATATAGCGCCTTTCAAGGGACCCAAGGTCGCTTTACATAGGGGGGGGGATAACAAAGTAACAGACAGTGGACAGACACAACATATACATATAAAGTGGGAGATTAGGGGTTAAAGGCCAAGTTGAAGAGGTGGGTTTTGAGCAGTTTTTTGAATGAGTGCAGAGTTGGGGCGGTGCAGAGTTCTGCAGGGAGGGAGTTCCAGAGGGTGGGAGCTGCCACACTGAACGCTCTGCCCCCGAAGGTCCGCAGTCTGGTTCGGGGGATGGAGAGCTGACCAGTGTCCGTGGATCGTAGGGACCGTGACTGAGTGTAGGGGTGGAGGAGGTCAGTGAGGTACTGAGGTGCCAGAGCGTGAAGGGATTTGTAGGTGAGCAGGAGGGTTTTGTAGGTGATGCGGGATTTGATGGGGAGCCAGTGGAGGTGGATGAGGGTGGGGGTGATGTGCTGCCAGGGTTTGGTGCGGGTTAGAACCCTGGCAGCTGAATTTTGAACATACTGGAGCCTGTCCAGGGTTTTGCTTGGAACCCCGGACAGGACCCTGTTGCAGTAGTCCAGGCGGGAGGTTACAAAGTATGGTATGGATATGGACACACGGTTATTATGCTGAGGTTAAAAAAGAAAAAAAAAACACAAATCTGAGCACAGCACAATATCCACAGTCACTCCAGCCCCCAGGCTCGGTCCGTCGCTTCACTATAGTCACTGAACGGGATGAAAAAGGAGTGGTGACTCTGTGAATGTGTCCTTGTTTGTTCTTCTTATGAGTATTTTTATGTTGATGCGTGGTTGGTCTGTTGTGAAGGTGAAGCATCAATTCTATCGAGGACACATGAATGTATAGTCATTTTGCGGGGCCTCCTTTTCCAGTCACAAGGTTCTTCACCTGTGTGTGCGTGTGCGCATGTGCGTGTGTTAGTGCAGGGTTCCAGTGCAGAGTCTATTTGCCACAGTGCCATGTCCCACGGACTCATGAGTCTGCCCTCTGGTGGTCACTCCTAGAAATGAAAAACAGGAAAAGACATTATTGATCATCGTTACATCAGAGCTCAGCATTATAAGATACAGTAAACAGTGTAGCGACATGGTGATACTGTAGAGACGGTGTAATGAGATGTTATTACAGTAAGGTGATGGCAACGCCGGTATGGTGATACAGTAGACGCCGGTGATGGCAAAGCTGACATGGTGATACAGTAGATGGTGATGGCTTCCCTCCCTCGGATATCCACGTCGCTGAGCGGATCTCTGCCTGTCTGTCCGACATCTTCGCCTGGTTGACATCCAACCACCTCAAACTGAACCTAAGCAAAACAGAATTGCTTCACCTGCCGGCCAAATCCTCCCCCCTGACCGAGCTTTCCATCACGGTGGAGAATGCAGCTGTGACCGCGTCCCCGACCTCCAAGAACCTTGGTGTTGTCCTCAACCACCAGCTGAACTTCTCCGCTCACATCGCAGCGACAACCAGAACCTGCAGATTCCTCCTGAGCAACGTCAGAAGGATCCGCCCCTTCCTGACAAAAGAAGCCACCCAACTCCTCGTCCAATCAACAGTCATCTCCTGCCTCGACTACTGCAACGCACAGCTTGCTAGCCTCCCGGCCACTGCCACCAAGCCTCTTCAACTCATTCAGAACGCAGCGGCCCGCCTGATCTCAAACCTACCGAAGTCGGCCCATGTCACCTCACTTCTTAGAGACCTGCACTGGCTCCCCATTGCCGTACGAATCCGCTTCAAGGCCCTCGACCTGGCATGTCGTGCGGCAAAGGGAACCGCAGCAACCGCTCCCGCCTACCTCCGGTCAATGGTCTCTAACTACACACCCTCAAGACCCCTACGCTCTGCATCTTCTGGCCGCCTCAGACCCACTCCTATCCAAGCTCCGGGGGTCATCAAAGAGAAGTCGCCTATTCTCGGTCCTTGCCCCACAATGGTGGAACGAACTTCCCACCACAGTTTGGTCGGGTTTCGGCTGTCCTATCTTTCGCCGTCGACTAAAGACACACTTCTTCTATCAATACCTGAAATAAAAAAATAAATAAAAACCGAACTAACCCTAACCTTACTTAGGGTCCTAATATACTAACCTACACTGTAGCACTCAACACTTTGATGAACATTGTTACTCAGCTGATAGAGTTGTGCCCTTCCTGATGACTTGTCGTACAAAACTTGTAAGTCGCTTTGGATAAAAGCGTCAGCTAAATGACTAAATGTAAATGTGAATGATGGCAACACTGACATGGTGATACAGTAGTAGAGGGTGTAGTCATGGTGATACAGTAGTAGAGGGTGTAGTCATGGTGATACAGTAGTAGAGGGATACAGTGATACAGCAACATGTTGAGCACAGAACTAAAATGGATAACAGGCCTTTCCTACACTAAAAAAAAACGTGTTGCTAAATAAACAGACGTTTATTTCAACATGTCTTTTTTAAGAATGTTAGAGAATCGTGGTAATTTTCCTTAGTGCACACTACTATAAGATGACTGCCAAGAATTTTGCTGATGTTGTCGGAGAGGATCGTTGTTTCGTGTGTAAACACTGCGAGAGATTCAGACAGTTGGAATGTTGAAGGGCAAGGTCAGCATGTTGAACCCTTAGCCGTAGTTCCTTCTTAACCTTCTGTAGTGTGGTAGTGAAGGGTTAACCGTCTGTAGTGTTAGTGAAAGGTTAACCTTCTGTAGTGTGGTAGTGAAAGGTTAACCTTCTGTAGTGTGGTAGTGAAAGGGTTAACCTTCTGTAGTGTTGTAGTGAAAGGTTAACCTTCTGTAGTGTGGTAGTGAAAGGTTAACCTTCTGTAGTGTGGTAGTGAAAGGTTAACCTTCTGTAGTGTGGTAGTGAAAGGTTAACCTTCTGTAGTGTGGTAGTGAAAGATTAACGAAGGGTTATGTATATAACCCAGTTCTATGAGTTAAATGGTGCGCTCAGCACCTGTTCTGCACTGTACTTCACTTCGTGCATGAGCACTGAATAAAAAATTCCACCATGTACCTTTACCTCCCAACATCCGTCTGACCACACCCCCTTCCGCTTACCTTCATAAGCAGGTGTGTGGTCACCTACTCGCCTCCTTCCCAAACTTTCACCACAAGGTGAGATCAAGGGCCGCAGCGGCGTCCAGGTGCTGAGCGCACCATTTAACTCATAGAACTGGGTTATATACATAACCCTTCGTTCTATGACGTTAATGGATTGCTCAGCACCTGTTCTGCAACAGGGGCTGAGCGGGAGCCATAGCCCGACAAATGTACCCCGCTGAGGCCCCCCACAACCATCAGACCGGGGAGGACCGAGCCCCCCGACCCTCCCTAATGGAGGATACCCCCCCTATTGGAGGTTTACGGGAGGGAGACGGATCCGACCGTGCGAAGAGGAACTCAAGCAACCCAACGCACAGGGTGAGCAGACCGTGGCTTGACCCCACGACTACACACACGCACAACCCGCATGCAATCAGGGAACGAACGGAAGGAACAACCTCGTTACTGCCCCCAAAATCATGGGGTCAAGAGCAAACCCAACCCCGTGGCAAGGCTGTAGCAGCGGAGCGCGAAGGAAGACCCAGACCCACCGAAGGGACTGGATCCCCCGGAAAAAGGGGGCCCGGAGAGGTCAATGACGCCAGGCATCAAGACCCCACCAGGCGGTCACTTAGTGACACCGCCCCCCACATCGCCAGCGTATTCGGATAAGGCCCCTCCAAGAGCGGGCCCTTTCCCCCCAATAGCACACCGCCTGGCACACTGACCCTGCAGAACAGGCAGTCAGCATGGCCGTAAGCACACAAAAAAGGTTAACCAACGGAAGCAGGCAGCGCACCGGGGAAACCAGGCATCAGGCTGTAACCTGAGCCTGGAGCACTGCGGACGAGACGGGCGCCAAAGGAGTCAGCTGAAAACAGCCCCCCCGGCGGAAGGGGCGTATGCTGGCGTTGTTGCATGACAAAGCCTCCATTAAAAAAAACCCACCCAGAGGGGTCGAGGCAGAGAAGGCTGACATGATTGGCAGACGTCATGAACGTGCAGGTAACCCGGGTGTAACTGAGGGGTACAATTCCCTGACTGTATTGAATAAGTATGGTATCATTAAACCACTACTGAGTTATGTACATTACTACTGGCCATACAGTACACATGTATATGAGATGAACACCCACACAATAACACGGCTTAACAAGAAAGTACTGTTTATAATAATATTTATTAGAAGAGCACCAAGATTATCTTACATTTATTAAGATTGAGAGTTGCGCTTGTAAGGCGAAGAATGTGCATGAATAGGTCAAGAGCGTAAGTCCATGAGCATATTACGAAGGGGATAATTAATACCACCTGTAGCATAAGAATTATATATGGTACACTAGTAGGTCAGCTGGAGATACTAAGGGGGTTCCCTCCGGTTGTAAGCCAGCAGGGGAGAGGATTTGTCGGTAGCAAAAGTCTGGATCAACGAGGAATAAGGAGACTCCAGGTACAGGAGACAGTGCAATAATCCCTTGATCCGTAGACAAAGCAACAGCTATTCTCCGGTGTGCAGTGCCGCATGGAGGAAAGCTAGCCAGCCTCAGAGTCACACTGGCGCTGCTCTGATGGCTGCCTTTCTGATCGCTCCGACGAGACTGTGCTTTATTTTGTTAATTTTTATAGTATTAGGAGTTTTATTTGCACCAACTGTTGGTGCATTATATGTGTATGACCGTCAGTCAATCATTGACATTGGATTAAGAAAAACTTACCGTTTGGATTGCTCTCTGGATCGAATCGCTGAACAGCAGAAATGGCCCGCCGAGATCCTTTGTTATGCCGGCCATGGCCAAGACCAGAAGCCGCCGCGAAGACGAGGAAAGAGAGCCGGGGTCCGGAACAGACTGAGGTCCAAACGACACAGAACCACATTGCCCAGCATATTGTTGGCCAATGTGCAATCGATAGGAAACAAATTGGACGACATCAGAGCACGGATCCAATTCCAGAGGGACATTTGGGATTGTAACGTCCTCTGTTTCACAGAAACTTGGCTGAGTCCAGATGTCCCGAATCACGCAATAGAACCGGCAGACCACTTCTTCGTTCTCCGCAAAGACCGGACGGCAGAAGAGTCACTAAAGACGAGAGGAGGCGGCATTGCCTTCATGATAAACAAGGAGTGGTGCGATTTAGGCAACACAAAGGAACTGTCTAACCACTGCTCCCCAGACCTGGAGTTTATCACGATAAAATGTCGACCCTTCTTCCTCCCAAGAGAGTTAACGTCCATCATCCTCATCGGAGTGTACATTCCACCACACGCGAACACTGGGGTCGCACTTTCAAAACTTCACGACGAGGTAAACAAACTCCAGGCAGCTAATGTTGACGCTGCCATTTTGGTCTTGGGGGATTTCAACAGCGCGCGTCTTAAAAAGGTGCTGCCGAATTTCTATCAGCATGTGACCTGTCCCACCAGAGGCGAGAACATATTAGACCATGTATACTCGCAATTTAAGAATGGGTACAAGTCACAGGCTCTTAGTCCATTCGGTAAAAGCGATCACGCCGCCATTTTTCTTTTGCCAAAGTACAAACAGAGTCTCAAGCGAACGCCGGTGGTCTCGCGAGAGGTTAAGCGTTGGGCCGTGACGTCAGTGGAGTCACTCCAAGCAGTGCTGGGAAGCACAGAATGGAGTGTATTCCGTGATAACACAGCCAATATTAACGAATACACCGAAACGGTGATTGACTATGTCTGTACTCAGGTAGAAGTAATAATCCCCTCCACCAAAATTAATATCTACCCAAATCAAAAGCCCTGGGTAGACAAATCCGTCCGTGAGGCTCTGAAAGTGCGCACATCAGCATACAACACCGGGCTGGTGACAGGCAACATGGAAGAACACAAGATGGCAAGATACAACGTCAGGAGAGCAGTAATAGAGGCAAAACGGCGTTACAGGGATAAAGTTGAACTTCAGTTTGAACAGGCTGACTCTAGAGGCATGTGGCAGGGCCTCAGAACAATGACAGACTACAAAGGAACCCCCCTCAAACTGAACAGTGACATCTCCTTAGCAAATGATCTCAACTCCTTCTATGCGAGGTTTGAGGCTGTGAATAACAACACCAGCCTACAAACCACGGCAATGGGGGGGGGGGGGTCTGCTGATGGAGACTCAGTGTTCAGGGTAACAGAGCATGAGGTGAGACGGATCTTTAAAAAAGTGGATATCAGGAAGGCAGCAGGACCGGACGGCATCCCCGGCCGCGTCCTAAAAGTCTGTGCCGACCAACTGGCCCCGGTATTCACTGACATCTTCAACCTGTCCTTGGAACAGGCTGTCATCCCCACCTGTCTGAAGAAGTCCACCATCATCCCTGTACCCAAAAAATCTACGCCCGCTTGCCTCAACGACTACCGCCCTGTAGCCCTCACCTCCATAGCCATGAAGTGCTTTGAGAAGCTAGTGAAGGGCTACATCTGTTCCTCCCTCCCCATCAACCTGGACCCTCTGCAATTTGCATATCGCCCCAACAGGTCCACGGAGGACGCCATAGCCCATGTGCTGCACACAGCAGCATCACATCTGGACAAGAGGCAGGGGAACTATGTGAGAATGCTGTTCATCGACTACAGCTCAGCATTCAATACCATAGTCCCCTCCAAACTCATAGCCAAGCTCAGGGACCTGGGCTTGAACTATGACCTGTGCCAGTGGGTCTTGGACTTCCTGACGGGCAGACCCCAGGTGGTAAGAGCCGGCAACTGCACCTCCTCATCCATCACGCTCAACATAGGGGCCCCCCAGGGCTGTGTTCTGAGCCCCCTCCTCTACTCCCTGTACACACATGACTGCGTAGCACAGCGGAACAACAACACCATCATCAAATTTGCTGATGACACAGTAGTGGTGGGCCTGATCTCTGCCAACGACGAAAGGGCCTACCTGGAAGAGGTAGAGAACCTGTCACAGTGGTGCCAGGAGAACTGCCTCTCCCTGAACGTCAGCAAAACAAAAGAGATGATTGTGGACTTCAGGAGGTCGGGGGTCAAGGACTACAGCCCCCTCAGCATCGACGGGGCACCGGTTGAGAGAGTGAACAGTTTCAAGTACCTCGGAGCCCACATATCCGAGGACTTGACATGGACCACACACATTGACAGTGTTGTGAAGAAGGCACGACAACGCCTCTACTTCCTCAGGCGCCTAAGGAAGTTCCAAGTCAGTCAGAAGATCCTTAGGAACTTCTACTCATGTACAATAGAGAGCATCCTGACCGGCAACATCACCTCCTGGTTTGGGAATAGCACTGCACAAGACCGTAGCAGACTACAAAGAGTGACACGTTCAGCCGAACGCACAATTGAAGGGGGGCTTCCCACCCTCCAGAACATTTACAACAAGCGGTGCAAGGGGAAGGCTAAGAGAATTATTAAGGACTCGAGCCACCCGAACAACTGCCTCTTTGAACTGCTGCCGTCAGGCAAGCGATACCGAAGTCTTAAGGCGAGCACAGAAAGACTCAGAAGGAGCTTCTATCCCCAGGCCATCAGGCTGCTAAACGAACAATAATCGCTAAACGAACAATAATCACTATGCAACAACCATCAAATGCACACAGCACACACACCCACACGCACACACTCACTCAAACAAACAACACACTGCAGCACCCACTCTCCACACTTTAGATCACACAAACACACTTACACTTTATATTTATTGATAAAGGATTTGCACTACAACTCGTACACCTACTGTGAATTGTACCTAAACTGCACCTCGTCCATTTATGCCTTGCACTATATAGTATTGTATATTAGTACACTGCACAGTATTGTATATTGTATGGTAACTACGTCTACGAACATTGTACATATGTCTAAACTGAACACTGTGACCTCTTTTTTTACTTCTAATCTTTACTATGTTTTTATTTCATACTTATCTTGTCATGCACAGTCTCTGGAGCGCAACAGTAAGAAGCATTTTGTACAAAAGTATTCTGTACCTCTGTATGACAACTATTAAAGAAACTTGAAACTTGAACTTGAACTTGAGTCCTAGAGGCGGGCTCGACGGTGCTCCTCACAGGGTAAATCCCACACGGTAGTGGGTGTAGACGATTCTCTGCTCCAACAGCCACAGGACCAAAGCATTATAATCCAGCCGAAAAGGGCTCTGTAGTCGTCGGTGTAGGTTATCCAGTGTACATATCCACACGGTTCTCGTCTAGGGCTCCTCGGATGACGGCACAAGGTTAGGCCGCCCAGCCTGGATAAGCACACTAGCTCGGTACGATGAAACGTTGGTAATGCTGGTCACTGTAGAACGGTAGCCGCACGATACACTATACATAATAGACTATTACTTAATAATAGAATAGGTCGAACTCGACGATACAGCGTTAAACTCTGACATTTCAGCTATCAATTCGCACGCGGTCTCAAGGCTCTATTTCGGGGCAAAACGGGCCCACTTCACAGCACGTTGTATCGTGGTGTGAGGCTTCAACTTATTGGTTAACTAACTGCTGTATCCACCTGCGACGTATTTATACGTAAGGTGAACAATCTAGTACCAGCCTTATTTCTGTCTCATATTACTGCGCCGAACCGGGCATGTCCAGGCATGTCTTAGCGGTGACTTTGAACTAGACATTGGGGGGTATGGCCTAGGGGATCGCTGTCCAATAGGAGAACGAATATTATGGTCTGGCCTGTACTAGGTAAAGGGATATTCCGTGTATATGTACAAAGAATATACAAGGGATATCAGACGATATACAAATACTACACAATATATCTCAAGTAATAAATATATATATTCGGTTTAATCTGACCCTTTGTAACACCGGGAGTTGACTCTGCTCCAACACACCAGGGAACCAACCACCCTGTCGTTACCAGATGCGGTGGTTGTTCCTATAACCCCTCAAGAAAAAACTCCAAAACACACCTGCGGGCATACACTGGCTATACCGCAGTACAAGTGTTTCAGTTTTCAAAAAAGGGTTATCCCAGGCCTACGGTATCAACGAAACTTTACTTCGGACCGGGCCCGGCGGCACGGGAAGCACAGGGTTACCAGAGGAGGTCCAAGACCACCCCAACAGCCCCCTCTTCGCCATGCGTGAGAGAGAGAGGAGCGAAGAAAAGAGAACCAGCCCTAAGCACACCGCACTTGGTATTCCCAGGCGGTCTCCCAACCAAGTACTAACCAGGACCGAACCTGCGTAGCGTCCGAGATCGAACGAGATCGGGCGTGTACAGGTTGGCATGGCCGTAAGCCATTACGATAGTGCAGAGTACAACATGTACCCAACAAAGGGTCTCCATAGCGCCTAACCCTGCGACACCCGGACCGACCTGGCATTTTTCCCCCCGAAAAAAGCACAAGTCCCTCAGGGTACCAGAACAGCAGATCTGCATCCCCGGCGGACAACGGGTTAACTGACCTGGACCAGCGCGACCAGACCAGTCCCGTGTCCTAACCACGCAGACATGCCCACTCCAGGAGAGGGGGTAGGTATGCGTGTCGATCTAAAACATGAAAAGAGGGCGCCACCCAGACGGTCCCCATTTAGACCGTGCTCAGTGGCCCACCCCAAGGGCGTGAGACCCCTCTACCTATGTTCAGATCTATTCCGTTAACATCCCCCAGATATGAACGAGAATTAATCGAGACAACCTAGTAAACTGGCGCTCGGAAGAGACAAAACTCCATCCCAGTTGCCCTATAAAAACGCTGTTTTAACAAGCAACCAAGGCGCACTTAACCCCTGTGTGATTCTGTCACAGAAACACACCTGAGCCAGCACTATGTATGCGTCGAGACCCAAACACATCAATGGATAGTCTAGCAAGACACCAAACATTGTTCCTCCAAGTCACCTGGGAGAACGACACGGAGCCGTCGTGCTTCATGTACCTTCCTCTTTTTATTCAAAAAAGAAAGAACACAGACTGACATGAATCCCTCGTGACGCCGCTGGGGGTAATTTTTCTTTACATTTTTACATCCCACCACCCTCCCATAGGGAGGAGACGGAAATCCTCAGAGAGACTTCCCACGCGAGCTGTATAGATTGAAAAGAATATATTGCAACATTGAGCCATGTACAATTTTGGGTTAGGGCTCTCCGAGGATTACACACTCAATAATCGAATTGAATCGAATACACATACAATAGAGCAGGACTCCTTTTTGAAGTTCTACTCACCTTGACAATCTGAGGAGGAGGCTCTGAACTCTGAGGAGGCTCCCTCACAGGGAAGGAGAGTCCTAACTCACAGAAGGCCCGAGTAGGAGCTTCGTGAGGAGGAGCCCTGACCACTCCCCGAAACAGATCCATCATATGGACCTGAACAGCTCACGGAAGTCTTACCAACAGAGACGCGCACAGTGACGTACTCTATGGCGGGGAATTTCTGCGGTGCACACGCCCAATATTCCAGGGCGTGGGACCAGGAAACTCCCTCCCTCCCCCCCTCTTACCCTGTAACGTGCCGAACAGCAACGTGATAGGAACCTTGAAGGACAGGAGGTTGTAACCCCTGCCCATCAAAAGGGGAGGAAAGGATTACCAGTTCACCCCTTTACGACCCCACACCCATGATACGATGTAATGACAAAAAAGAGCATGACACAGTCACAGTCAGCTACATGAAGTGTCTAACAGCTTCACACAGCTCATGTGCTAACCTGCTATCTGATTTTTACTAAGGAAAAAACACAGAATAGAGAGGGCCCCCTTAAGAGCCCCGGTACCAGACTTACACATGTGCTTCTGTGGCCAACCTAACCCAGTTGTAGATCACAAGACACACACAACCCTTTATCACCACAAAAAATGGCAAATACACTCTACAGAGGAACGCCGTTTTTCATAATGAGAGAATACACAATTCTCGATTAGTATCGGCCACAGGCCTTGCTAAGCACACACGAAAAGTGACCAAACAATCTTTTCTTTGAATGAATGAATGAATGAATGAATTTATTCACACACACACACGATACATTTACATGCGAGTATCCTCATGTGATAACAATGTCCCAAATTGTGTGCATGTGCATGTGGAAAATATAGTTTCTCAAGCGGTTTTAGCACAACCCCAGCAACCAAGCTAAGGGTTACATCGTATCCCACAACACAGTGACACAATATATTGTAAACAACATGTCTGAGAGGAGGGTGGGGAAGTCCCCAGGGAACCGGGGGGAACACCCCTCCTACCTTACCCTTAATACGGCCAGTTGAACAGGTAAACCCGTTAATATGTGAACACACTGTTCATTGTCATTACAGGCTGAGAAAAGAATTCATTCTTCACTCATATGTTACTGAGCATAGCTTTATAGGTTAATTTAACCCCCTTAGTTGTGAGTACACGGTACATGAACACACATGATGTTTCTCAACACAACAAACCAGATAATTTTTACATATGTAACAAAAAACCCGATTTGTATGGAGAAGCTAATACCAGTGACAAGACAATTCACACACAACTCGCGTCGTATCCTAAATGTATTGCAGCAACACCCGTTTTGGAAAACATCGTTATTACAAAACATTAGAAGGGAAGGAAGAAGACGCGTTTTAAGGTCTGGTCGGGACCTTCTCCTACCGTGAGCGCAGACCACGCGAACTGCAGTCTGGCTAACAGGGCACCGATAGTAAACACAGCATTCCTGTGTTGACGATACGGGCAGCGTCGCTGCGCCACCCAGCCGCTACGGTTCTCCTTGTTGACGCAGTCCTCGCCGGCCGGGCTCCCGGTAGGTTCGACTAACATCCTCTGTCAAAGATGACGTCGTAGTCAGAGTGTTTAAAGCATGTTATAGTCTCAGAACGTTCAACAGTGTAGCATTAAGCTAACAGCCGATCGGCTGATAGCCACAAGCTAACGTATACCAGCCTGGTAAACACAGCGAGCTAACGCCGCAGCTAACAGCTGCGCGGCTAACAGGTAGGCCACAACTAGCACGCAAGCTAAGCAGCTATCACCTGAACTTGTACACAAACGATATAACAAGCCACACTTCCGACAGGCCGCCGTCTGAAACCCTCCTCACCTTTAAGAGAGAAGAGAAAAAGAGATGTCAACACAGTTTACAACGGTGATTTTACCAGACATCCGGTGGATCCAGCACAAGTCCCATCTGGGTTGCAGCCGACTTGAACATGGATCTTCCGATAACGAACATCCATGCCCACATTTCCTCGTTAGGGTATACTCTCATTTGTATATGAAAGATGGGGCCTACACGGTGACAGAGAAGCATCCACTCGTCCAGAGAATCCTGGGATCACCAGTTCCTGGTCGTGGCCCACTAGTTGACTATAATGGGCTTCAAACCAAGGTCCTCCGCCGTCACCTAAGAGGCTGAACAGAGGACCCTAATCTGGGGCCGGTTTTCGTAAACATTGTCAGCTAGCCCCAATAGCACTAACAGACAAGTGGTGCTCGCAAGCAAACATTACTCACCCAGGCTTGAAAACCAAAAGTCCCTCACAACAGACTTCCACAATCCAGCTGCATAGCAGTAGGGTCGAACCCATCCAGGCGCAGCAAAGGAGGACTGCAGTTTGGGGAGTATATTAGCGACGCAAGCCCCTAATACGAAAAACTGGTGGAGGTTTTTAGAATGATCATCATCTTCCAGACACTCCAGTGACGAAGACAATATCGCCGTATTTTCTCGAAAAAAATAGTGAGAGAGAAAATAAAGTTATGATGTCAACGTATCTCCTTGTTCTTCTGTTTTCCTTTCTCCAGCTAATACTTTCTTCCTCGCCAAGTGATTGGTATACAGGCACTATCTTGTGGATGAAGTTTGAGAAGGAGATGAGTGTGTGGTCCCACCCCCGCTTATGTAGGTAAGCGGATGGGGGTGTGGCCAGATGAATGCTGGCATGTAAAGGTACATTTTGAAATGTATTCAGTGTAAATCCACTGAAGCAAGATTTATGCAATATGACGCTGAGCGGCAGCTAGCATGAAACAGAACCTTCTGTAGTGTGGTAGTGAAAGGGTTAACCTTCTGTAGTGTGGCAGTGAAAGGGTTACCTTCTGTAGTGTGGTAGTGAAAGGTTAACTTTCTGTAGTGCGGAAGTGAAAGGGTTAACGCTGATATTGAGTCCCTTCATACTGGTGGACACCTGCAGCACTGGCTTGTTGGCCACAAAAAAGTGGATGGAGCCGCTCTCCAGTTGTTACGAACGCTGAAGCCTACTTTGGGGGCGCTGTGTGGAGTAGGTTCCAGTGTTTGTTTCAGAGGCTGTACGCCTGTATCAGTTCCGCAACCGTTTCCATTTCCGGGGTAGGCCTGATTGGCCGCGACAGGCACGTGACGCGCGTGGCACGCCCCCGCGCCAGCCGCAGCGGCAAGCGCGCTACTGCTGGAGTTCACTTCGCCTTTCACATCGCTGCCGTTGGCGAAAGCAGGATGAGAGAGTGTAGATTTCGCTGTGTATCATTTATCATTTAACATTTGAAAGGCATACATTGTTGTCATACAGAAGTACAGAATACTTTTATCCAAAATGCTTCTTACTGTTACACTGTTAGAGACTGTGCTAGACAAATGAATGACTAATTCGGTCAGAAATAACGTAACTAATAACGTTAGTAAGCACTGCTTATATGCTTATTATGTCTGCGGGGTACAGTAAACGTTTCTCCCGGTACATTCTGAAGAGCACACCGCTGTATGTTGGAGAACCAGCGGTCTTCCGCTCCTCCTCACTCGAGTGAGAGCAAAGCCGTGCACAGCTCAGCCCTGTGTGAGACGCGAGCAGGAAGGAGGAGATGGGAGTCCTTCCAATCGGAATATGTTGTTTCTTTACACATATGTTGGATTATGAATATGTCTTTATAGCTACAAATGAATGACTAATTCGGTCAGAAAGCAGTAACACAACAGTTGCAATGTTGTGTTACTGCTTCTCGGCATAAGCCCCAATAAGACCGTCACCAGAGCTCAGCGATGCCGCTCGCGTGAGCATATTCTCCCCGCTGGTGATCGCAGCATGGAGGGTCGCGGACCAGCCTGGCAGCATAGCTATAAAGACATATTCATAATCCAACATATGTGTAAAGAAACAACATATTCCGATTGCAGCATGGCTTGTGCCGAGAAAGGACTATACCCATTAAAGGAACACGCCAACTTTTTGGGAAATTTGCTTATTTGCCATCTACCCTGGAGTTAGACAAGCAGATACATACCCTTCTCTTCTCTGTGCATGCGTTAGGCTTAGGGAACAGCCGTGCCGTTAGCCTAGCTTAGCGTCATTCACTGGAAGTAGGTGTGCCAGTGTAGCCTAGTTCCCAACAGTCACGAAATACACTCCAAATACAACTCCAAAACGTTCCTGTAAACATGTTGTGACCTGTGTATTTATCACGTGGAGAAATAAAAAAATATATAATTAGACTTTTTCGTATTCCAAGCAGATATACTCTGAATTTTTTTTTGCCGAACCACTGCTGCCTGGGCGCAGTGATTTCATCACCCCAAAAGCCCTGTTGTTTTTTGAAAAACAGGCTTTTGGGGTGATGAAATCACTGCGCCCAGGCAGCAGTGGTTTGGCAAAAACAATTCGAGTATATATTATCTGCTTAGAAAACCGAAAATGTCAAATTTCTTATTTTTTTTCTCCACATGGTAAATACACAGGTCACAACATGTTTACAGGAACGTTTTGGAGTTGTATTTGGAGTGTATTGGGGGTGACTGTTGGGAACTAGGCTACACTGGCACACCTACTTCCAGTGAATGACGCTAAGCTAGGCTAACGGCGTGGCTGTTCCCTAAGCCTAATGCATGCACAGAGAACAAAAGGGTATCTGCTTGTCTAACTCCAGGGTAGATGGCAAATGAGCTAATTTCCCCAAAAGTCGGCGTGTTCCTTTAAACACAACTGTCATCCAGAACATGTCATTGCCATAGTAACACATCAACTTCCAGTGCACCGAGCCAACATGGTTCCCCCGAGACCCCATTATCAAACATTCTAGGGCAGTTATTTTATGGTGATTTATGGATAACCGACCGCTATCCATTCACGTTTTGTGATGGTGAGCATCTTTACAATGACATACGACGATATCCCCTTACATTTGATTCTTCTCCCTCTGTGTTGTTGCATGTCTCTAAATCGGGACCCTGTGGGACAAGAGACAAAACACAGAGTTGGACCCGGTCCCGTTTTCATGGCACATTTGCACAAGTGTATCAAAGCGGAGGGGGCGACAGTGGCTCAGGAGGTAGAACGGTCGTCTGGTAATCAGGAAGTTATCGTTTAGATTCCGGCTCCTCCCAGCAAAGTGTTGAAGTGTCCTTGAGCAAGACACTTAACCCCTGACTGCTCCGGATAAGCAGGTTCAAGGCAATAAATAATACACCTAAACCTGGATTCAAGACTGGACATCCATCCGTGTGTGTTGCTGTGTCTACTGCGTAGGATCACTGTGTGAAGTAACGTGCAAGGTAGAACAGGACATTGGAACATGAAAAGTTGCCGTTACATTCAAGTAAGAATGGTGTGCTCCTCACCACCTGTGGCCTCACTAATCATTGCACCTGTGACCCTCTAAATACATAACCAGTGCTGTCAAATCTAAAACCCACGACCGGGTGTCCAATAATAATATTACAAATAAGTAAGGGATAATGTATAGCTACGAGGTCATTGTCGCAAAATAATTGACCGACACGTAGTTTAAAAATACCGAGCCGCTTCGGCGAGGTGTTTTAAACGTCAGTGAAGGTCAATTATTTTGCGACAATGACCGAGTAAAGCTATACATTATCCCGCTTATTACATGGCTAACTTACTAACAATATACCTAATTCATTTGACAAATCGCAGTTGTTCTGTGGCTCTGTCAGCCCAAATAAAGTGATTATTATTATCGCGGGCAGCCTCTGTTCTGGCTCCGCTGTAATCTACACACACTCCGCTGTCAGTGCAGCGCGGCAGGTGTGTCTGATTTGCTGCACTGATGTGGGCTTGATTGCGAACAGCTGCGCACATCGGTCATTATTGTCCCACAGCGGTCATTATTGAAAAATAATGACCGCTGTCGGGGGGGCTATTGACCAATCACAAGCAAGCATTTCGGCGAATGTGAAAACGCCATGTAATAATAAATAATAATATGCCACTGTAGCACTTGTGTCACTAACAGTAACAGCTGTTCGCCACGGACCAGTTCTAGATTCGAATGAGGAGAGGAGTGATATACCCAGTTAAAGGAATGGTAGACCAGAGACAAGGTTATAACAGTAACCGGTATTTATTCCATGAACAGCAGCGCTCGCTAGACAATTGCAATACATACAATGAGTAACGTGAGGTAGTGTGAAATATCCCTTTTTAGGTTCTTTCTCTAACCACTCCTTCTTTCAGGAGGGTTAGTTCGATATCAAGTTCTAGGTTGATTGGATCAACACATTTGGTTCAGTTCAGATGTCTCTGAGGTTATCATTAGCTAAAAGCTAGGTTATAGGAATGCAAGTACCTTATTAGGTGAAATTACCCTTTAAACCAGTGTTTCTCAAAGTGGGGGGCACGCCCCCCAGGGGGGGCGCAGAGGCATGACAGGGGGGGCCTTGAGATTTATAAAAAAAAATAAAATAAAAAAAAAGATTATTCCAGAAAATTATCACTAAAGTGCTATCTGTTGCAGCTGCACTGTTCTCCATGAAAATACCATTTCTCAAAATCTGAAAATCATTATTTAATAAAACACAGAAAAGGATCACCAAGTTACTCTGGATAAAAAAAACCTTTACAGACAACATTGAGACAAAGCTTCCTGACACATCTCCATCCAAACTCTTGGAAGAACTCTTTGAAATCTCATCTGATACCACCTAGAGAGCTAGTTTCAGAGTGTGGTGCTGAGTACCAAGTATCTCATCTCATGGCCCACCAAGTATCTCATGATGCAGCAGTTGGGGGGCAAAATATTTTGGTCCGCCAAAGGGGGGCCTGACAGAAAAAGTTTGAGAAGCACTGCTTTAAACTATCTTTCTTTACAGGAGAACCATCAGCGATTCAACTATAATCAATGTGTATCAAAGTGGTTCAAGTATCTTATTGGGTGCATTGACCCTTTAAACTATCTTTATTTACAGGAGAACATCAGTACCCATATATACAATGTGCATCAATCAAATACAAAATACAATATCAAAATACAAAAGGTGAGAAGGGGACAAAGGCCCTTGGAAGTCCTTGTATTCAAGTTCAATCAGTTCGTATCATAGAAAAGAATGATATGACCTTCATATCCTTGGAAGTTCTTGTGATTCAAGTTCAATTAGTTTGTTCATTCCTGATCCACTTCCTCACTGGGAGTGAGAAAGGCAATTCACAATCCTACCAGATTGTTGAGGCAACGGTCCGGGCAGTTTGTATGTGGTAACAAGGGTAACAGATCAGGCTCCTGGGTATAGCCCTGGGCCCTCATTTATCAACAATTCTTAGAAAGTGTTCTATTTTCGTATTTAAGCACAGAATTTAGAATGTGTGTACGCACAGAAATATCGGGATTTATCAACCGTGTGTACACGGGTCCTACGCTCCTCCGTGTTGATAAATACCATTTGTTCTTACCGTCAATGCTCGTGCATGATTATCCATATATGGTAATGAAACACCCCCCATGGGATGTGAAATAATGGACTGACCCGAGCGAACTATGAGAAACTCCACGAGCGAGATTGTTCACAGAGGCGCTGTCGAACCGTATGGGATAAATAAAAGGCTGGCGGACTTGTACGCGGTGATGTCAGATATCAACGACTCCCTAAGACCATTGCTGTAATTCTGCCTGGACAGCTCAAAATACTAATAAAGACCGTTCGTTAACCACTGTTTGGCGTTGGTGTGTCATTATAACCATGCTGGAATATGAATGCCTTCGATTGTTTTGTTCGATTGGCTACCGGGTATAATATGATTTGTAGAGGCATACAATCTATTTTGTTGTCGGTATTAGGTAGCCTATATGAATTACATATAATAGTAGCCATAGCCTACATTATGCAACAGTAACTTGCGCATATATAATATATCATATCATATTCCTATAATGTCTCCCAGGAATCGTGGGGCTCTGGGGAATAAAGGTTGGGAAGACCCTGCTATCATAGCCTATCCTTTATAATGTTATAGGCTATTTCATTTACAGTTTACTCTATCAGCCTACCCAGCATGTAATACGTTCTTTGTTAGAACTCAACTCGTTATTATTTTGTGCATAGATTGCAGAAATACGGGAACGTTTTGATTTATATTTAAAAGGCTTTAACACAAAACGAAATAAGTGGAATTTCGAAGCTGCAAGCAGAATACAAGTCATATCACCCACACGATATACGCTACCTGTGAGCATATATGCTTTTCATTCATTTAAGACACATTTATTGCAAGTTACACATAAACTCAACAAATAACCTCTGTTCTCGTTGCAATGCGTTTTTAATTCTTTCTTATACAGTAGGAAGGGGGAAGAACACTATATCGTGGGTGTTCATATGACTTGTAGTCTGCTTACACCTTCGGGGTTCCACTTGTTTCGTTTAACGTTATGGCAAAGCCTTTTAAATATAATCAAAACGTTCCCGTATTTCTGCAATCTATGCGCAAAATAATAACGAGTTGAGTTGCGCGGAGCACAGTCAGTACACCCCGTATATTCCGATAACGCTATGCATTCATTCAGAAGGAAATACCTATTATTCCAAATGCTATTTATAGGGTTTTGACCATAATTACACTACTGTTGCTATTTTACAATTAACTATAATAATAATGCAGGACCTCTTTATTCGGCATGCAACGAACTGGACATGCAATTGGAGCGGCACACACACACCGGGATACACACACACACACATGCATTGTCTTTCCTCAGTCGCCGATGCGATTGAGTCTCTGCGCTTGACCCATCCCGTCGTCCTTCCCCCCATGGGCAGCCGGGAGCAGATAGGGCGTCAACGTGAGCTGCGCCCCGGGGACCAATCCAAGTGCTCCTGTCCGTCTTCGTCAAGGACACCACAGCGTTAGCGATCTGTTGTTGTGCATGTTTTTCCATTGGGTTTATCTTATCGGGGGGGAAACCCTTGCGAGCACGGGGAGAACATGCAAACTCCACACAGAAAGGCCTGGGAGATACCCCACCTGGGTACCTGGCATCATGGAAACCTGGTCCCCAAGTGGGAATCGAACCCTGGACCTTCTTGCTGTGAGGCGACAGTGTTAACCACTACACCACCGTGCCGCTATAATGAACTAATGAATGAACTATAATGAATTACAGGGGGTCATACAGAACACATCAGTCAAACTAATGAACGGAAGCTTATTTCCGCGTTGAAACTAATGCATGAAACTGATGAGAGCATATGCCGTCCGTCTGCAGTATCCATATTCTACCGCCGGGCGCCAAGTACGCATGCCCTGAGCTGAGCGTAAATATACGCACAAAGTCAAGTTCACATTCAAATTGATAAGTCACACACTTTGCTTAGAAATGATCGTACGCATGGGTTACACACATATCTGTGCGTACGCAACGTTGATAAATGAGGGCCCTGATCTATATCTGAGTTTCTTTGGGTTGGCTCGCCATCTTGTGTTGGTCCGGCACACTGCTTCGTCCCGCATGCACACACGTGATGAGCGGTGGTCGGTCGTCGGACTCCTGGGAACTCTTCCCGGGGGTGGAAAACAGGGGGTAGAAAAACCTGGCCTGCATAACAGGCCATGCAGAAAATAAAAGCTATTTATCATCTTTCATTGTTTCATCATCTTTCATTGCTTTTAGAATGGATAATCAATTAGGCTACTTTTGGCTATGCTAAGCTAAAGTAGGCTACAATAGGGAGGTGTAGTCTGAGGTCACTGGTTGTTCCACCCATATAGGGATTTATCATTGGGAAAATGGATTATCGGCTATTGTAACAATTCTGCCCCATGGAAATTGACAAGCTTCCATTTTTGCACAAAATGAGTTCCCTTCTACCATTAACATTACTGTTTAAGCATTTTTGGTTGAAATAAAGGTAGTTATAAGGTTTTAAATTTGTCATAAAAAAAGAACTACATTTACCAGTATGCTATACCTCACGTCACGGCAAGCTGATACCAAGCTAGCTAGCTAGCTAACGTTAATGTTACCCCGCTAAACGTACTAGACGTTAGCAGTGTCTACTGTCGTGAACCATTTTAAATTGGGGCATGTAGAGGAGTTTCGGGAACGAGTAAAATGTGCAGGTCCACTTCTCAGACCTGTGGGGCAAGCACTGCACACGCATCATGCCGGCTAGCAAGCTAGCTAGCTACACGTCACGGCCTGCTGATACCACGATAGCTAACTAACATTAACGTTACAAGCTCAAAAACCTTATAACTACTACTGTTGTGTCCATAAGTTCCCTGGCAGAATACTTTCTTTGTGAGGACAAAAGTATACAAAGAGGAGAGAACCATTTTAAATCGGGGCATGTGGAGGAGTTTCGGGAATGGCTAGCAAGCTAGCTAGCTACTAACGTTATGTAAAAAACAATAACGTTATAAACTATACACAATATGTACAACAAAACAATGATTTACATTCGTTTTACAGTGATTTAATATGCAGCGAAATAACGTTATACGATTTAAATTATAAATACAAATATAAAAAAGAAAATGGTGGTTGGCTATAAACTGGTGTTGGGTGAAACAGATACTAGCAACAGATTCAGGGTCAGTTATTTTCCCATTGTATGAATTGTTAAGCTTATCGAATGTAAGGGAAATCTGATCCTAGGTCTGCGACTAAAGCCAGGCGTCTACGCTGTGGTGACGTCAGTCAGCAGCGCCAAATAGCAGTGTAGTTTCCCAGCGAATGAAAACATAAACATTGTTATTTTGCTACCTTTACGATTAATTGCGAATATTTTCATGTTGAGCTATAGATTGTGGATGAATACGCACAGAAAGGTACACCATGCCAATGTCCATGCTTTATTTGTTTTAAACTAACCATTTTAGAAATGGGCAATGGGGAAATACATTAAGTGGAACAGAGGGTGGAACAGGAAAAAACGAAAATGACGTAACCACGTTACCATATTTGTATTTATAATTTAAATCGTATAATGTTATTTCGCTGCATATTAAATCACTGTAAATACTCATGTAAATCATTGTGTCATTGTACATATTGTGTATAGTTTATAACGTTAGTAGCTAGCTAGCTTGCTAGCCGGCATTCCCGAAACTCCTAACATGCCCCGATTTAAAATGGTTCTCTCCTCTTTGTATACCTTTGTCCTCACAAACAAAGTATTCTGCCAGGGAACTTATGGACACGACAGTAGTAGTTATAAGGTTTTTGAGCTTGTAACGTTAACGTTAGTTAGCTATCGTGGTAGCCCCTTTCGTGACTGTGATGCGACGAGTGCATCACAGTCACAAAAGGGGCTACTATCGTGCTATCAGCCGGCCGTGAAGTGTAGCTAGCTAGCTTGCTAGGCGGCATGATGTGTGTGCAGTGCTTTGCCCCACAGGTCTGAGAAGAGGACCTGCACATTTTACTTGTTCCCAAAACTCCTCTACATGCCCTGATTTTAAATGGTTCACGACAGTAGACATAATGCTAACGTTAGCGGGGTAACGTTAATGTTAGCTAGCTAGCTTGGTACTATCAGCTGCCTGTGACAGGGAAAAGGCGACAGCCTAACAGACCAATAGCGGCTGTGTACTGAACAAGTACTGGTAAGTGTAGTTCTTTTTTTACAACAAATTAAAAACCTTATAACTACCTTTATTTCAACCAAAAATGCTTAAACAGTAATGTTAGTGTTAGAAGGGAACTAATTTTGTGCAAAAATGGAAAGCTTGCCAATGGTCATGCGGCAGAATTGTTACAATAGCCGATAATCCATTTTCCCAGTGATAAATCCCTACACGGGTGGAACAACCAGTGACATCAGACTACACCTCCCTATATACATATAACCAAATAACATTAACTGTTTATGTAATGGCATTAACTATTTATATTCTTATAAGTAAATAGTTATGAATCTGAAACCTGGGTTACACCACCATCATAATGGCTCCTACAAGCAGGTTGTCACCTCACATGGTGGCCTCCACCGTCGGTGTGTGAATGTGTGAGTGAATGGGTGAATGAATGTGAGGCACTGGTTGTTTTAGGCGGATTTTCAGAAAATATTCCACGGGTGGAAGAGGTTAAGGCAGGTTTTGAAGGCAGCGAGGGCGTCTGAGGCCTTGATGGACCCTGGCAGCTGACTCCACAGGCGCGGCACGGCGCCCCATGGTCGAGAGCCTAGTGCGTGGGATGGCGAGGAGGATTTGGCTGCCAGACCTGAGTGACCTGGACGCAGGTTGAGGCGGGGAGAGGAGGTCCTGGAGGTAGATCGGGCTGGAGTGGTTAATGGCCTGTAGACTTATCCACTGGTTTATTGGCAGCCAGTGAAGGGAGTGGAGGACAGGGGTGACGTGTTGGGTTTTCCGGGCTTTGGTGAGGACACAAGCTGTTGACTGACATACTGTAACCGTACTGTGACTTGTCTTGCCTTTGCTTCGCAGATGTTACAGGTCAACGTGTCTAGATCAAGCGTCTTTTCTGCGTTGTTGTAAATACAAAATAGTCCGCCTGTTTCATTTAGCTCTTAAAGGGAGTGGCTGTCTGAGACGGATCTTTTCCAACTTCTCTCAGAGAACAGTCTCCGTTGCTTGGTAACTAACTATCTCATTCTCAGGTGATGTTTAAGGATAGCTGTTGACTGTAAATGGACTGCAATTATAAAATGCTTTACAACATATGCCTCACATTCACACATTCACACACTGACGGTGGAGCCATGCAAGGTGCCAACCTGCTCGGGTTAAGTGTCTTGCTCAAGGTCACTTCAACACGTTGCCAGGAGGAGCGGGAATGGTACCGGGAACCTTTCGACCAGACCGGACGACCGATCTACTGTACCTCCTGAGCCACTGTCACCCCACTGTAACACACTGTAATGACTTGAACCGGTGACTTCAACAAGAAGCAAGATAAGATGGTGAACTTCCAGCAGACAGAGGGTAACATCATTATCTGCTACAGTGGTGCTCTGCTGCCACCTTGTGGTCAAACTGAACGACCACAACTAGACCAAACGTTTCAAATAATATAGTTTACCTCTGCTTGTGGTGTGGAGTTTTTGAATTTCATGTGCTTGTAGAATTCTCTCTTTGGTAGCAAATAGAGAAGCACCAAGTCGCATACCACAGTTGCCTGTAAAACACAAAATATCAGATTTGTTTACTTAGTGGACAAAATATACCATAGACCAAGTTTGTGTATTCCTCAAACACAGGCCTAAGAACCATTGCCACTCCCTAAACGGCTTATTTAGCTAACATAATGGTAGTTAGATATAAACTCTTTTTCCTGTGGTTAAAGGTGCTATAGATAACATTCAGCCACTAGATAGACTAGACTAGCACCAGCATGCATGTCATTTATCAGGTGCATTCTATGTGAAGAACTGGGACGTAGGGAGGGGATACATGCCTGCAACATGTAAACAACAACAGTAATTTTGTTTGACACGCAAACAATCTTTTAAATCCTTCATTAATCAATTTATCTTTTTAGGGAGGGGGGGGGGGGGGGGGGCAATAATTTTATTCTGCACATTTCTAAAAGCTCTGTGGATGTATTCTTTAAAAATAAAGGATTACCCTAAAAAGTTATATAGGCCTATATCACCTTTAAAATAGAATTTTAACCTGTACTTTCAACGTCACTGGTCACAGAGGGTGGCAAGTATAGTTGTTCTCCAGTCCCCAAGACAACTATATAAAGGTTTGCTGGTCCAAGAGGTCAACGACATTGAGAAGCACTGCAGTATTGACACAGTGGCCATTTTGCTCTTATGTCACGCTCAGGTTGGGATTACCCACCATGGGAACAGGGTGGGAAGAGATCCAAAGAAATGAGCAAAATGGCCGCCGTGTAAATATGGTCAATAACCCAGAGACCTAAGGGAAGTCACATGATTTCCGTGGTCCCAGAGGTATTTTGACATCAATTATTTGCAGCGTAGAAATGTCACCATGGATTCTGCATGTTTTTCAACCGGTCCAGAAATCAATGCCATGTAATTGCATTTTCTGATGCATAACATTGATATTATTATATATATACTGTATATATATATATATATTTTTTTTTTTAATGCAATTAAACACCATCACTAGGCTCATTTAAGGGAATGTGAGGAACTAGATATAGAACCCAGCATATGGTGAAAAATGTGTGCTGCAAATGAATGATCAATTCCCGCAGAACAAGCACGTGCGTCATGTTTTAAATACCAAGATAAAAGGTCAGTGGGTAAAAACTCACCACTCCAAAAATGCCCACGCCAGAGCCTATGGTCGTCAGCGTGGGGATGATATCAAATTTTCTCGCCTGTAAGGAACAAAGGTCAAAGGTCAAATGTTCCTTTTGATCACCCATGAGATAAGAAATGAACTTACAAGGGAATATTCCAAGACCAGACTCACCACTGAACGCACTATGATATCTATCCGGATGGCGAACACTTTATAAAGAGTTCTTTTCTGCTGCTTGTCCTCCATATAGTGCCTTGCGTACCTTTAAACGACACAGAGACAGACACGTGTCACAATCTTCTTCCTGTATTTATTCAGTCTTAAAGGTAGAATGTGTAATGCTGTCAAAGGCTAAAGAGCCTCTCTTGGTGGGATTCGAACACTGGCCACACCTTAGAGCAGGGGTAGGCAACCCTAGGCACGCGTGGCTGCATAGGCACGCGGGGGCATTTGCATAGGCACAGGGGGCAGCAGTAAAAATTTATAAAAAAATATATATATATATATAATTTTTTTTTTTTTTTTTTGCTCTGAAATATTATAGTGAAATATTTTGCACTGTTGTCGCATTTATCTTGTTGAAATCCTCCCACAGGTTCTTTTTACTACCACATATTTAATTGAGACCCTTTATTTGTTTATTATTTCAATTTAGCTGGAAATACATTGCTACATCATTCAGTAACATTTTGCAGAGCCTTATAACAAAAACATTATTACGGTCACCATTGTGACCAGTGGGATTAATCAACAATTTTTATTATTTATTTTTCTATTTCATTGAACATTGCACATATGTTAAAAGCCATTTTTTTTACTCAAAATGTGAGTATTACCAAGTCAACTTGTGTTCTTAAAACAATGACAATAAACATAGTTTTATTAGGTTGAAATAATGTCGTTGTGTACTTATTTTTCTGTTAACTTATTATGGATTGAAAACTGAAAACCTTAATGCACAGTAACTGAACTCAATATTTTTAAGTTCTGGTAACTTATTATTATAATTCTTTTTACAGTGTAGTCTTGCGATCAATCAAAACTTATTTACACGATATACCTCACATTCACCCTTCATTCACATCCTGGTGTTCTCCATTAGGCCTGTAGGTGGAGCTATGACAGCACACGTACAGTACACACACCGATGGTGTGTGATGTGTCCAAAAATGAATGGGCAAATGTGAGTGAAATGGTCGCACTGTATGCAGCTGTTTGTCTGCATTGCATTCCCCCCCCCCCAACTCAGATGTAGGGTTGATACAACCATCATAATAATATTGTTAATAATAACAATAACAATAATGATGTAATAATGTAAAAATGATCATTAAAAATACATGATTATCAGAAGAAAAAAATTACGATGCATGGAATATTGTTGAGGCACACTAGTTACAACTATATTTCAAACAGGCACTCCATGTCAAAAAGGTTGCTGACCCCTGCCTTAGAGCCTGAGGCGTGGCCAGCAATAACAGCCGCTCAACTCAAATTAAATCCACACACAATACCAAAACTAAATCAAATGTAATCAAAGCGCAATACCACGTGAGGTTCTTTTGACTAGAGGTTGTTGTTTGGCAGCATTACAGATTCTACCTTTATATGTGAGATCTTTCTACAGGCTTTTCCACGAGAAGGGGGCAGTGTATAAAAAAAAAAAAAAAAAAAAAAAATTGATCTGATGTGTGGGTTGGAGTTTAATCATTTATAATACTGTGAATTTCTCCAGACATCTCTTGGCAGCGCCTGAGGTGTGGCCAAGCACTACAGCAACCCCTCTCCATTACCCACTCAACTCCCACTTGAGCTCCAAAATTAATCTTATCATAGACGTCACACACCGAATCACTTTCATTGACCAGTAGGCCTATACAGTAGTGGAGAGATATCCCATTCTAAATGTAACAGGAAGGCTCCCCCTTCTAAACAATCAGAGAGGCTCAATTCTGTTGAATCTACATGGTCCTCATTCAACACAGTCTGGCAACGAGGCCCATGTAGACTAACCATTAAATAACCACTAAATGTTGTGCTTTACAAATGAGATTGTAAAAAAGGATATGCACAAACGGGACAGAACATTTTGTGTAAAATGTAAATCTGTATTGGGCTAATTTTGTCTGAAATTGTTGATGTTATAAACAATGAACTAAGTGGGTATGTCCCCGAATGGCCTGTAGAGGGAGGTGTAGTGGTTTGTACGTCATTGCTGTTCCCCGCGGTCCACCCCTCTTGAAATTGCACCCATTGGACCCATTTCTAAATCCTCTCGTTTAAAACAAATAAAGCATGAACATTGGCAGGGTGTACCTTTCTGTGTGTATATTCATCCACAATCTATAACTCAACATGAAAAAATTCGGAATTAGTCGTAAAGGTAGCAAAATAACAGTTTATGTTTTCGTTCACTGAGGAGCTACACTTCACGTTGGCGCTGCTGACTGACGACACCACAGCGTAGACTCCTGGCTGTATGAGGCGACAGCACTGAACGACAGGTAGGCAGGTTCTACTGGTAAGTGTAGTTCTTTTTTAATTAACAACATTAAAAACCTTATAACTACCTTTATTTCAACCAAAAATGCTTAAACAATAATGTTAGTGATAGAAGGGAACTCATTTTGTGCAAAAAATGCAAAGCTTGCCAATATTCATGAGGCAGAATTGTTACAATAGCCCATAATCCATTTAGCCAATGATAAATCCCTATACGGGTGGAGCGTGCGGGAAACTAAAGTGCCGTCAGACTACACCTCCCTATTGGACATGGAAAGGCCTATAATACTGTTATACGCTACAGTATGAAGCATGTCTTTGAGTACAGTAGGACCCTCAGACCAATCACAGAGATACTTTCAAGCACCTGAAGTTGTATCCCACCGATGCTCTGGCCTTCTCCGTCTCGCTGGGGTTTCCATAGAGACCGTGGAAGTGGTACACCGGCTTACAGTGTTTCAGGTGCAGGTCCAGGTTACAGGACCAGTCGATGACGATACCGATGGCCCCTCCCTGTCGAGACAGAGGGACACAAACGGTTAATAAAAGCAGCGTACACCACCGATCACCATTGAATCACAAGGGACAAAACATTAAGACGTCCTACGTGTGCACATGTCATTTTAACCCTTTCACTACCACACTACCAAAGGGTTAACCCTTTCACTGCGACAATACAGAATGTTAACCTTCTGTAGTGTGGTAGTGAAAGGTTAACCTTCTGTAGTGTGGTAGTGAAAGGTTAACCTTCTGTAGTGTGGTAGTGAAAGGTTAACCGTCTGTAGTGTGGTAGTGAAAGGTTAACCTTCTGTAGTGTGGTAGTGAAAGGTTAACCTTCTGTAGTGTGGTAGTGAAAGGTTAACCTTCTGTAGTGTGGTAGTGAAAGGTTAACCGTCTGTAGTGTGGTAGTGAAAGGTTAACCTTCTGTAGTGTGGTAGTGAAAGGTTAACCTTCTGTAGTGTGGTAGTGAAAGGTTAACCTTCTGTAGTGTGGTAGTGAAAGGTTAACCTTCTGTAGTGTGGTAGTGAAAGGTTAACCTTCTGTAGTGTGGTAGTGAAAGGTTAACCTTCTGTAGTGTGGTAGTGAAAGGTTAACCTTCTGTAGTGTGGTAGTGAAAGGTTAACCGTCTGTAGTGTGGTAGTGAAAGGTTAACCTTCTGTAGTGTGGTAGTGAAAGGTTAACCTTCTGTAGTGTGGTAGTGAAAGGTTAACCTTCTGTAGTGTGGTAGTGAAAGGTTAACCTTCTGTAGTGTGGTAGTGAAAGGTTAACCGTCTGTAGTGTGGTAGTGAAAGGTTAACCTTCTGTAGTGTGGTAGTGAAAGGTTAACCTTCTGTAGTGTGGTAGTGAAAGGGTTAACCTTCTGTAGTGTGGTAGTGAAAGGTTAACCTTCTGTAGTGTGGTAGTGAAAGGTTAACCTTCTGTAGTGTGGTAGTGAAAGGTTAACCGTCTGTAGTGTGGTAGTGAAAGGTTAACCTTCTGTAGTGTGGTAGTGAAAGGTTAACCTTCTGTAGTGTGGTAGTGAAAGGTTAACCTTCTGTAGTGTGGTAGTGAAAGGTTAACCTTCTGTAGTGTGGTAGTGAAAGGTTAACCGTCTGTAGTGTGGTAGTGAAAGGTTAACCTTCTGTAGTGTGGTAGTGAAAGGTTAACCGTCTGTAGTGTGTAGTGTGGTAGTGAAAGGTTAACCATCTGTAGTGTGGTAGTGAAAGGTTAACCGTCTGTAGTGTGGTAGTGAAAGGTTAACCGTCTGTAGTGTGGTAGTGAAAGGTTAACCGTCTGTAGTGTGGCAGTGAAAGGTTTAACCTTCTGTAGTGTGGTAGTGAAAGGGTTAACCTTCTGTAGTGTGGTAGTGAAAGGTTAACCGTCTGTAGTGTGGTAGTGAAAGGTTAACCGTCTGTAGTGTGGTAGTGAAAGGTTAACATTCTGTAGTGTGGTAGTGAAAGGTTAACCGTCTGTAGTGTGGTAGTGAAAGGTTAACCTTCTGTAGTGTGGTAGTGAAAGGTTAACCATCTGTAGTGTGGTAGTGAAAGGTTAACCGTCTGTAGTGTGGTAGTGAAAGGTTAACCGTCTGTAGTGTGGTAGTGAAAGGTTAACCTTCTGTAGTGTGGTAGTGAAAGGTTAACCGTCTGTAGTGTGGCAGTGAAAGGTTAACCTTCTGTAGTGTGGTAGTGAAAGGTTAACCTTATGTAGTGTGGTAGTGAAAGGTTAACCTTCTGTAGTGTGGTAGTGAAAGGTTAACCTTCTGTAGTGTGGTAGTGAAAGGTTAACCTTCTGTAGTGTGGTAGTGAAAGGTTAACCTTTTGTAGTGTGGTAGTGAAAGGTTAACCGTCTGTAGTGTGGTAGTGAAAGGTTAACCTTCTGTAGTGTGGTAGTGAAAGGTTAACCGTCTGTAGTGTGGTAGTGAAAGGTTAACCTTCTGTAGTGTGGTAGTGAAAAGTTAACCGTCTGTAGTGTGGTAGTGAAAGGTTAACCTTCTGTAGTGTGGTAGTGAAAGGTTAACCGTCTGTAGTGTGGTAGTGAAAGGTTAACCGTCTGTAGTGTGTAGTGTGGTAGTGAAAGGTTAACCATCTGTAGTGTGGTAGTGAAAGGTTAACCGTCTGTAGTGTGGTAGTGAAAGGTTAACCGTCTGTAGTGTGGTAGTGAAAGGTTAACCGTCTGTAGTGTGGCAGTGAAAGGTTTAACCTTCTGTAGTGTGGTAGTGAAAGGGTTAACCTTCTGTAGTGTGGTAGTGAAAGGTTAACCGTCTGTAGTGTGGTAGTGAAAGGTTAACCGTCTGTAGTGTGGTAGTGAAAGGTTAACATTCTGTAGTGTGGTAGTGAAAGGTTAACCGTCTGTAGTGTGGTAGTGAAAGGTTAACCTTCTGTAGTGTGGTAGTGAAAGGTTAACCGTCTGTAGTGTGGTAGTGAAAGGTTAACCGTCTGTAGTGTGGTAGTGTGGTCTAGTGGAGCTGGGTGTACGGAGCCAGAGCGGAACAAAATATATTCCGATTTAAATACAACATGTTGCCTAAATGTTTCCAATTACCCAAGGTTCGGGAACCACTGACCTCACCACAGGTAAGTGGACACTCACTCACTGGTTAAACACCCTTGACGGATAACTTACCAGTCTGGCTATGGTGTCGAAACTGAAGCCCGAGAGTTTGACGATGTCGCCCAGTCTGAATATGGGACATAGCGGGTCTTCCTTTGGGTGGTATAAGCACTTCTTTATGTACTGGCCATCTATATTCTCCACCAAGTTACTCCTAAAAAGACAAAATGGCGCTCATTATGCTTTAGTGACCGATGGAATTGGCGACAATAGAAACTGTTTTAGATGCATGTCCAATATTGTATTGAGGTTTTTAGGGTTGAGGATCAATTTGCTTTGAATTGAATCAACTCAGGAAGTGAAAATCTTCTACAAAACCTTCTATGCAAAGGTACAATCGTATCTTTACAGAAATGATGGAGAACTAATGTCAATTAATTGTAGTGTTTTTTTGCAACGGTATCCTAGATCTACACTACCTCTTTTTGTCCTCTACTGTTCCCATTATCCTTTCTGAGCCGCACTGCTCATATTCTGTATTTACTACTACTGTGTTATGAATCATAGTTCTGACAAACAGTCCTGTCGGTCGCTCCGGAACAACAGCAAGACCAGCAGGTAATCTGTCTAGATCAGTGTAACAGCAGTAAGACCAGCTGGAACAAGTTACAGGTAAAAAAAATAAATAAAAAAAAACTCAGCTCGGAACTAGGCAAATCTGCTGGTCTCTCACAAGAACAAGTTACAGGTTGAAAAAAAATAATACTCAGCTCAGAACTCGGCAGAATCTGCACCTGGCTCGCTGATAACAAACTATCATTACACCTGGGTAAAACAGAGTCCATTCTCTTCTGATCAAATAACAAACTCAGCAAGACCGACGGCTTCTCAGTTACAGTGGGTGACAATATTGTCACAAGGAAAGATAAAATTACCTACCTGGGCTCCATCCTAGAGGCTAATCTTTCCTGTGACAAAATGGCATCCAATGTAATAAAAAAAGTCAACCAACGAACTCGATTCTTTTACCGGATCTCCTCTCTGGTAAACAAGAATACCCTGAAGACTCTGGCAGGAGCACTCATTCAAGGGTACTACGACTATGCTTGTACCTCATGGTACCAAAGCACCTCAAAGGCGCTAAAAACAAAATTACAAACATCTCAAAACAAACTGGTCAGACTACATGCTTGACCTTACTCCTAGAACCCACCTCACCCCTGCCCACTTTGACAACCTAGGATGGCTTAGAGTAGACGACAGAGTACAGCAACTTGCAATGGGCCTGGTCTACAAGATACACTACACGACCAAGGTACCCACCCATGTACATGTCAAAATACTTCCCAAAGGTCAGTGAATACCACGATCACAACACCAGAGGGAGCTCCACAAATCATGTTAAACCCAGATTCGGCTCAAACAAGGGACTAAACACGTTTCGCAATTATGCCACATCAATGTGGAACGCCCTACCCAAAGCTGTAAAGGAATGTGAATCACTACCCACTTTCAAAACCACTCTCAAAGAACACCTACGGGAGACTGCAATTCGAAACTGGCCCCTGTAAATGTCCCAACCCAACCCCCTCCAATGTACAGTAAATGATGAAGTATGGTTTTGTCAATATTCCAATGTACAGTTTTGCTTGTACAGTTGTACAGTGCCCCCCCCCCCCCCCCCCACCCCACCCACCCAACCACCTCCAATGTACAGTACCCCCCACCCACCCAACCCCACCCCACCTACCCAACCTCCTCCAATGTACAGTTTCTACATCAATATACTCTCTTTTCTGGACTCTTTTTGTATCACAAACAGTACTGTATTTGCAAATCTGGTATGTCATAAATGTATAGATGTAGCAGTACTGTCTGTGTATGTCGTGTATGTCATTATATGTTATGATGAATTGAAAATGGGGGACCCTGATGTAAACAAGACGAAAGTCTTTCTCTGGTCTGCATCCCCTTAACAATTGTATGTATTGAGCTGTACTGTACCCATTCTGCAATATGTTAATAACGTTTTCAATCAATCAATCAATCAATCAATCAATCAATCAATTCAATCAATCAGTCTTTACCAGTGGTGGAAGAAGTACACAGTTCCTTCACTTCTGGTCAAAGTAAAAGTCCTCCATTCAAATTATACTTGAGTAAAAGTAGAGACGTTTTTGCTATTGAATGTACTTAAGTATCTAAAGTAAAATTATGCATTCTACATGGCATGTGTGTATCCCAGTGCTTGGGAGCATTCAATCAATCAATCAATCAGGTAATCAGTCTAGATCAGTGTAACAGCAGTAAGACCATCAGGTAATCAGTCTAGATCAGTGTAACAGCAGTAAGACCAGCAGGTAATCAGTCTAGAATAAAAAAAAATCGTAATAAAATAAAACGATAGCAAGTGAACATAAAGACAATATGTCCCTTACCTGGTAACTTGAAACATGGGGAATGTGACCGAATTCTTGATGAACAGTGTGTAGTTCTCCGCAGACATCAACAGAGCAGGACTGGATGTAAAACAATCGGCATTCAGTATAAAACACTTTGAACAGCTCCATACCAAATGTAGGCTACTATAATATAATATTATAATAATTATATAATCATAATCGTCATGAGTCAGAGAGTATTATTTCTCATCCACAGCCAGTTATATAATCAAAGTAATCATGCAGAACGAGTAGATCATCAACCATACCATGTAGGACAAGCTCGCACCAGCAATATGTAGCACATATGTAATTTTTTTTTTTATTATGTTTGCGCATACTCTGGTATTTTGCGGTCGTCTTCCACTGGGCACCAGGCCAGGACCTCGCAGGTCTGCGTCTCATTCACACACCTCCCCGTCATGTGTCCTTCGGGAGCAGAGAGGAGAGAGAGATGAGGTACATGGTCTTTTAACCCGTTCACTACCACACTACAGAAGGTTAACCCTTTCACTAGTGAAAGGGTTAACCTTCTGTAGTGTGGTAGTGAAAGGGTTAACCTTCTGTAGTGTGGTAGTGAAAGGGTTAACCTTCTGTAGTGTGGTAGTGAAATGGTTAACCCTTTGTCGTGTGGCAGTGAAAGGGTTAACCTTCTGTAGTGTGGTAGTGAAAGGGTTAACCTTCTGTAGTGTGGTAGTGAAAGGGTTAACCTTCTGTAGTGTGGTAGTGAAAGGGTTAACCTTCTGTAGTGTGGTAGTGAAAGGGTTAACCTTCTGTAGTGTGGTAGTGAAAGGGTTAACCTTCTGTAGTGTGCAGTGAAATGGTTAACCCTTTGTCATGTGGCAGTGAAAGGGTTAACCTTCTGTAGTGTGGTAGTGAAAGGTTAATACCAGTGTTTTATGACATCCTTGCCTTTTATACAAAAATTAAGTTGCATTATTATTTTGTCCTATAATCTTTTACCATTAGCCTACTGGACATTTTGATCACTGCCATAGGCTGCCCATGTATACTGAAGATGTGTCTTACACGGCACATAAACCAACAAACAGTTGCCGCGTTTGACTAAACATCTAAGGTGCATTGTTATTATTGTCCTGAAAAGTATTGTGCCTTCATAAGGTGTGCGATATCACACAATGGCTTTTCAGAAAACAAGTGACATATGAGGTTAGCGTGGCATTTCATATCATTATCCCCACTCAACTTCCATCACACACCCACACATCAAACCAAAACCAAAACATTTAACAGAACTAAGAGGGGCTATTTTTCCTAGAGGTCGCTGTCTGACCTTTAAGACACATCTTCAGATAGACTCAAAGCCTGTGGCAGTGGTGTATTGGCAACAAGAAATTATTCAACAATGGACAAATAGATTGCTGTTAATTATTTTTGTATCAAGGTAAGAATGACTTGGAACCCACCCATGTAAAAAGAAAAAAGAAAAAACACTGGTACAGTCCTTTAGAAAATAGGGGCAGGAAGTGAGCACACACAGCACAGAGAGACAAGAAGAAGAAGAAGAAGAAGAAGAAGAAGAAGAAGAAGAAGAAGAAGAAGAAGAAGAAGAAGAAGAAGAAGAAGAAGAAGAAGAAGAAGAAGAAGAAGAAGAAGAAGAAGAAGAAGAAGAAGAAGAAGAAGAGAAGAAGAAGAAGAAGAAGAAGAAGAAGAAGAAGAAGAAGAAGAAGAAGAAGAAGAAGAAGAAGAAGAAGAAGAAGAAGAAGAAGAAGAAGAAGAAGGAGGAGAGGAAGAAGGAGGAGAGGAAGAAGGAGGAGAGGAAGAAGGAGAGAAAAAAGGAGAGAAAGAAGGAGAAAGCGTTGAAGCCAAAAGCATTATTTAAACAGTTTTCTATCACTGTTTTACATCTTATCTTTAATTAGTTTCAACCACAGAAAATGTGCGTGGCGAGCAGGAAGCGGATGCTGAGACGACGTTTCGCTTATCTCGCGCTCTCGTCTCACAGTATGGGATAATTTCCTCGTTGTGGTCGTAGAATTGTTGTTATCGGTCTCAGATGGTTGAGCCGGAGGAGCGAGGCTCTGTGTAGACGACTGTCCACGAGGCGTTTTGGTCTCTCCGTTAGATCTTTGACCTTTTTACAGGGGTCTGTACGCAGACAACGCAGCCCCAACTGCACTGTTAGGCTTAAGGCGATGCGATTCTGTTCCATTGTCTATTGGGTTGGTTGACGAGATGCGGCCTGGTCAACAAACGATACAGCCGCCTGAAGGTAAACACGACATTGTGACGCAAATAGATCTAAGACATGATATCAGACACTGCCGGTCTGATTACATATGATGTCCGTTGCACAGAAGTTGAAAAGGCCCGCAACTTGACCCTGGGGCTATAGGAGGGTTGATGACGCTGCATTTATATAACTGGGGTTTGAACCAGCTGCAGTTGTATGTGTAGGACTGGTCAGATAAGCACTTGTCTATTTTATTTCTGTACTTATGACGTGTGTGTGTGTGTGTGTGTGTGTGTGTGCGTGCGTGCGTGCGTGCGTGCGTGCGTGCGTGCGTGCGTGTGTGTGTGTGTGTGTGTGTGTGTGTGTGTGTGTGTGTGTGTGTGTGTGTGTGTGTGTGTGTGTGTGTGTGTGTGTGTGTGTGTGTGTGTGTGTGTGTGTGTGTGTGTGTGTGTGTGTGTGTGTGTGTGTGTGTGTGTGTGTGTGTGCGTGCGTGCGTGCGTGCGTGCGTGCGTGCGTGCGTGCGTGCGTGCGTGCGTGCGTGCGTGCGTGCGTGCGTGCGTGCGTGCGTGCGTGCGTGCGTGCGTGCGTGCGTGCGTGCGTGCGTGCGTGTGTGTGTGTGTGTGTGTGTGTGTGTGTGTGTGTGTGTGTGTGTGTGTGTGTGTGTGTGTGTGTGTGTGTGTGTGTGTGCGTGCGTCAGCTGTATTTACACAGGGCTGTGGTTCTCTGCAGCTCTATAGCACCGGGCATGAATAAGCTAAAACACACTCGCGCACATAGCCCTGATTACCCACAAAGCCACCAAAGGTAAATGTCTCTAGAGGACATTCACGCATTCCCTCACTGCTCCACTGAGAGAAAAGTGATTAAAAACCATCGACGTCAGTCATAGACGTGAAAAATAAATGCTCTGCGTCCTCTGGCGGCCTCGTATTCGGCCTCCTGGGGGCGAAACAAAGTCAGCTATTCGCTGCCGTATGACCTCAGAAGGACAAACAACCACCAATGGGACCGCTTACCTAAATAAGATAATAAACACAATATTTTAGAATTGTATGCTTCCAGTCAAGCTTGTCAAATCCATCAGACCTTTATCACAGACACCCATTGGTCAAAGATATTTTTTTTTTCTTTTTTTAAACACCTGCCATAATGCAGGGCCCCTATGCGCTGGGGGCCCCTGGCCACGTGCCCAGGTTGTTTATGTGGTAGATCCGGGCCTGTGAGTCGTTTTGTGGTGCGAAAGGCCACGGGGTAACGGGGTGACGGGGTGATTGTGAACGGAGGTTACTTTAGCCACAGCGAACACATTGTTGTTAGTAGAGTGTGTGAGGGTCTCTGGTCACACACGCCCCCGTAATCAGGACTTTACCATGTCCCGTACGTTTGTATCTCCCTTCTTCACAGTCCGCGTCCGAGGTGCAGCGGTTCTTGTCAGGAATCTGCAAGACACAAAAACACTTGTGTTATGTTATGCAATTCGAAACTGGCCACCGTAAATGCCCAAAACCCCCACCACCTCCTAATAGACAGTCTCCTCCCCACCGCATGTATATATTCCCTCCCCACCGCATGTATATATTCCCTCCCCGCCGTATGTATATTTCTCTCCCACCCACCCACCCCCTCCTAATGTACAGTCCCCTCCCCATCATATGTATATACTCTGTCAGGATCTATGGGTAACAGTACTGTATATTTGAATACCGTTTATGTCACAAATGTATCAGTACTAAATACCTATATGTCCCTATGCCATAAATGTCATGTATGTTGTGTATGTCATAAATGTCATTATGAATTGAAAATGGGGGACCCTGATGTAAACAAGACAAACGTCTTTCTCTGGTCTGCATCCCCTTAACAATTGTATGTATTGAGCCGTACTGTATTGTACCCATTCTGCAATCTGTTAAATAAAGTTTTCATTCATTCATGTTCATGTTTATTCAGGATCACCATTAGTCGTCGCCTTAGAAACAACTATTCTTCCTAAATCAAATATAACCACCACATGATGTACATTCGCACAGTTATAATTATCAATAAAAACTATTGAAAAAAGTTATAAATATTAATATATATATTAGTGCTGTCAATAGATACAATTTTTTTTTACTAATTAATCTCACAATTTTCTGTAATTAATCTAGATTAAAAATAGCATTTTTATACTTAAGACCGAAGCTTGTAACAGATATTTACTTGAGTAAAATCATGGAATTAATGTAGAATCAACACAAAGAAAGTATATTTAGATTCAAAGACTATTTTAATAGCTTTCTTTGAATACAGTTTCTCTCCTGTGAAATACAAATGTTCAACAAAACCATCAACATTGACTCAGCTAGACCTCTTTCTTATATCTGCGGCACTGAGATTGAAGATTTTTCACTCCATAGATTAATCTAGATAAATTTTTTTTAAAGCTTTAAATAATTTAAATTAATCTCCAAAGTTAGAGCATTCATTTTGACGGCCCTAATATATATATGAAGGTCTCTCACCAGAAAAACATTTGCTAACATGCTTAAGCATCACAATTATAGTCAGCCATCACCACATTTTAAAACTGATTTCACTTGTAATCTGGGTTAAATACAGCAGTAATCCGTTCCAGTATGACATAGTTGTACACATTACAGTTTAAAGCATTGGTTTTAGGTTTAAGGGTAACGTGAAGCGTTTTGTAAAAGCATGTCTCATATCATGATGATGTCTATCATCTGTGTCTGTTATCTGTGTTTACAAGTATGTAGGTTCTCTTGAGGCACAGATGTTTCTTATTATTGGATCAGGCTGTACGTCAGTCTCTCTTCTACCCTCATCCCCTCCACGCTGACCCTCGCTGAGCAGTGAAGGACAAGACGTGCAGCTCAGATTCAGAGTCAGAGTCAGCTTTATTGTTGCATCTCTGTCATATTTCTCATACAAAAAAAGAGCAAGATTCTTAGGTCTCGCCCCCTCGACCTACAGTATGGCAATAAAACACACAATTGAACGATACAATACACAAAACACAATAAAAACCAGCATAATAATAATGTATGAAAAGGTGACAGTGCTGAGAGTGGTTGGTGGTTAAAAAGTGCAACAGTAGAATGAAATCAACGTAAAGTACTTAAAATATAAATAGTAAATACATAAATACATACAATAAAATCAGAATTATTAGATAGTGTTCATGAGTCTGATGGCTGGATGGTAGAATGAGTCCTTGAGGCTGCTGGACCTGGACCTGGCTCTGAGGCTGCTGGACCTGGACCTGGCTCTGAGGCTGCTGGACCTGGCTCTGAGGCTGCTGGACCTGGACCTGGCTCTGAGGCTGCTGGACCTGGTCCTGGCTCTGAGGCTGCTGGACCTGGCTCTGAGGCTGCTGGACCTGGCTCTGAGGCTGCTGGACCTGGCTCTGAGGCTGCTGGACCTGGCTCTGAGGCTGCTGGACCTGGCTCTGAGGCTGCTGGTCCTGGCTCTGAGGCTGCTGGACCTGGACCTGGCTCTGAGGCTGCTGGACCTGGTCCTGGCTCTGAGGCTGCTGGACCTGGCTCTGAGCTGCTGGACCTGGCTCTGATGCTGCTGGACCTGGCTCTGAGGCTGCTGGACCCGGCTCTGAGGCTGCTGGACCTGACTCTGAGGCTGCTGGACCTGGCTCTGAGGCTGCTGGACCTGGCTCTGAGGCTGCTGGACCTGGCTCTGAGGCTGCTGGACCTGGCTCTGAGGCTGCTGGACCTGGCTCTGAGGCTGCTGGACCTGGCTCTGAGGCTGCTGGACCTGGCTCTGAGGCTGCTGGACCTGGCTCTGAGGCTGCTGGACCTGGCTCTGAGGCTGCTGGACCTGGCTCTGAGGCTGCTGGACCTGGCTCTGAGGCTGCTGGACCTGGCTCTGAGGCTGCAGGACCTGGCTCTGAGGCTGCTGGACCTGGCTCTGAGGCTGCTGGACCTGGCTCTGAGGCTGCTGGACCTGGCTCTAAGGCTGCTGGACCTGGCTCTGAGGCTGCAGGACCTGGCTCTGAGGCTGCTGGACCTGGCTCTGAGGCTGCTGGACCTGGCTCTGAGGCTGCTGGACCTGGCTCTGAGGCTGCTGGACCTGGCTCTGAGGCTGCTGGACCTGGCTCTGAGGCTGCTGGACCTGGCTCTGAGGCTGCTGGACCTGGCTCTGAGGCTGCTGGACCTGGACCTGAGGCTGCTGGACCTGGCTCTGAGGCTGCTGGACCTGGCTCTGAGGCTGCTGGACCTGGACCTGGCTCTGAGGCTGCTGGACCTGGACCTGAGGCTGCTGGACCTGGCTCTGAGGCTGCTGGACCTGGCTCTGAGGCTGCGGTAACGCCTCCCGGAAGGCAGCAGTTGGATCAAGCTGTTGTTGGGATGGCTGGGGTCTTTAATGATCTTCCGGGCCTTGCTGATGCACCGGCTGTTATAGATGTCCTCCTGTGTGCAGAGGAGCTCACAGCCGCAGACTTTCTGAGCCGTCTTAACAACTCTCAGTTCCCGTACCAGGCTGTGATGCAGCCGGTGAGGACACTCTGTGGTGCCCCTGTAGAACGCACGCAGGATGCTAGGCCTCTCAGGTGGAAGAGGCGTTGTTGGGCCTTCTTCACCACCTGATCCGCATGGGTGTCCCATTTCAGGTCCTCAGTGATTCAGATTCAGATTCAGATGTTGACTCCGAGGAACCTGAACTGGCCCAGTCTCTCCACAGCAGCACCTCCAATTGTGATGGGGGCCAACTCCGCCTTCCTCCCCCTCCTGAAGTCCACCACCAGCTCTTTGGTTTTGGCGGGGTGTTGAGCGAGAGGTTGTTATCCTCGCTCCACCGTGCCAGGTGGTCGACCTCCCTCCTGTACGCCTACTCATCCCCATCGGTGATCAAGCCCACCCCGGTTCGGTATCGTCGGCGAACTTGACCACCAGGTTTGCTGTAAAGATACACAGTCGTATGTATACAGGGAGTACAGGAGGGGGAGCTCCAGTGCTCCGGGTCAGAGGAGCGGAGGTGAGGGAGTCCGTCCTCACTACCTGTCGCCGCTCAGACAGGAAGTCCAGGATGATGGTGCACAGCTCAGGGGTTGGTGAGTTTGATGACCAGTTTGGAGGGGATTCTTTTTTTGTTATCCACTTTTTTCTCCTCTTTTTCTATTTTTCTCCCATCCCAATTTAGCCGTGCCAATTCTTCCCTCCCCTGTCTTGAACGTTGCTCGCATATGCCCCCCACTGGTCGGTTGTAGGGAGGATAGAAGCCTTGCATCACGTGTCCCCTACGATACACATGGAGGCAGCCTGTCACATATTTTCACCTGCCAGCGCGGACTCTCAGTGGCGAGGAGTAACGTGTGGGAGGCTCACGCTGCCCCCGATATTTCCTGTCTCTGCTGTGCAGGCGTCCCCCAACCGACCTGTAGGAGTCGCTGTCCACAACGTCCAGATTACCACCCATCGACTTCCACCCGCTGACTCTGCCAATTGAGCCAGTATGACGGGCGGCCCAAGCCGGAGGCAACGCCGACAGCCGGAGCCGAACCCGGTGTCTCTTGCGTTGGTGACGAGCGCAATGTCCGCTACGCCACCCAGCCGCCCTGGCATGTGTATTCTTGTTTTCCAGGTGAGTGAGGGTGCTATGGAGTACTGTGGATATGGCATCATCTGTGGATCTGTTTCCACGATAAGCGAACTGCTGCTGGTCGAGTGTGGGGGGTATGATAGCACACATTTAGTTTTGTATGTGCCTCTCGAAGCACTTGCTCACTATGGGGGTGAGGGCGACAGGGCACCAGTGGTTTAGGCACGTCACCTTGCTTTTCTTTGGGACAGGCCCGATCGTGGAGGACTTAAAGCAGTAGGGGAATAAACAGAGAGACAGTGAGAGGTTGTATATGTGTGTGAACACACCTGCCAAATGTTCTAATCACCCGGCCAGGGATCCCAATCTGGCCCGGCTGCCTTCCTGAGGGAGCTGGATCTTATTGAGCTCTTGTTTTAAAGCACAGACTTTAGACTGTGTGTGTTTCTTTTAAACAAAAGGATGACTTATTCCTATTGTTTGACATGTGTCTACCTCCTTAATGGTTACATGTTTAAAAAGTAGTGTTGCCGTTTTGACAACGAATCACATGAAATCACAAAAAAAAGGCCTTTTTAAAATTTGATCCACTAATGAAGTAGACGGGGTAGGGATGGGTACCTTCACATTTGAACCGATACCGGTACCGGTACCTGTGAATCGATACCGGTACCCAACGGTACCTTTTTTCGGTACTTAAGAAATTAAATTTACGTAAAAAAAGTCAGTCGTAAAAAAAAAAATCCAAACTTCAAATAACTACAATTTCGACAGTTTTCGGCTTGTCATTGCTCCGACTGCTTTGTTGTTGAATCAAGTCAAATCCTAGGTAAGCATATATTGTGCGTGTGAACGTTGACATGAAAAAAAAAGTAAACAAAAAAAAAAAAAAAAATGTATTAATACAAATATTTTTTTTTTTTTTTTTTTGGTTTCTCACTTGATTCGATACTCGGTAGTACCGACGTGTTTCGGTTCAGTACCTCAAAAGTACCGAATTCGGTACCCATCCCTAAGACGGGGTGACGTGCTTCTGTCCTCCACGTCTCGAGCTGTCAGCGGTTTAGCTACATCTATTTTGAGCGCTGTCCCCCCCACTCATGCTGGCTTTGCCAAATGTATTTTGTTTTAGTGTTGATGGAAATATCTTCCAACTGGATGTGACAGAGAGAGGGGGAATGAAGAAAAAAAATAGATAGGTTATTGAATAATATAACAGTAGCCTACGGCCCTGTGGCACTTCCTTCCCAGCTAGCAAACGGACCCGGAAACAAACAACATAAATTTTTTTTAAACACCAGTTGTCAACATCAATTCAATGTTGATTAAAAATTGCATTTTCAAATGAACCAAACAATGATTTTGATGCAATTTCAACATTGAATCAATGTAAATTTGCTTTAACAAGGAGGACACACACTGTCACCGGTGCAAACCGTGAGGAGAGACTCTTTACATAATGAGTCAAAGTGTCATGTTTGTGAACCGCCACTAGGGGCAGAGTAGAGTGGCTAACTGTTGGTGAATGTGTGACTGTGTGAGTGACATTCCTGGACTATGCAATGCTTCGCATTAAAAATATAGTAATTAGTTACTGTTTGTTTATAAACAAATACAGGACCTTTTGTCACTTAATACCTCTTTAAAATGAACAGGGCCCTATTTGAGCCTTTTCCTGTGTTTTGCATTGTTTTTACAGAATGAGGGGTTGACCCAACACTGAGAATGTTTTTAATATGTGCATTGTGCCTCTTCTGCAGTTCATCTGTGGCAAGAAGAGGCGTTTCGAGGGACAATGTCACTGTCCGTGGTGCTGAACTGGACAATGGAGAGGCAACCCAAGTCTCATTTCTCTCTCTCTCTCTCTCTCTCTCTCTCTCTCTCTCTCTCTCTCTCTCTCTCTCTCTCTCGAACATTCACTTGTACAAAAACAAAGACTGAAGCTGATATCTGTCTAACGGAGAGAACGCTATTCTTCTATTCTAATTAGGAAAATGTATTCAAATATCTATCATAGAATTGTTATATATAACTGGGTTTTATCTTCCTCTAATTTAACTTGGAATGACTCATCTGAATTATATAGTGCACCATCATAGCATAATACTGATATCATAAAACAATGACCCTATAGGTGTTTTTAGATACAGAATAAAACACAAGTTCTGACCATATTTAAGACCTTTAAAGTCTGGAGAACAAACCACAAGGAAGATAAGGAGAATTTCGGGGGGCGTGGCAGATTTTAGCGGTGGCCACGGGCCACCCTGGGGTACCCCTTTAAAACCAGGCCTGTGTGCCGGCAGGATGGCACAGTGTGGCACTAAACCAAAGGCCTCTTGGTTCCCGCAGTGCAGAGATCAGCCACAGGCATAATGTGTAGTTTGAAGGACCTGTGGTGTAACGTTTCTCCACACCAGCTGATGATGGATCCCTGAAGTAGCCGAGCTACAGTACAGTATGTACAGTTGCTATTAAAAAGTCAGTTTGCAGACCAGAGGTGACGAGAGATAATACCCAGGCATCTAATGCTGGGAATGTTAAGCAGTAGATAATAGCACATGGTTGTGTGTGTGTGTGTGTGTGTGCGCGTGTGTGTGTGTGTGTGTGTGTGTTTTGTATGAGTTTTGTGTTTGCGTGGGTTTGCGGTGTATGCTTATGTAAAGGGACCAGGACATTGTTAAGACGGACATAATACCAAAGTGGACAATAGGAAAGGTTCCCTTTCGTCGTGTCAATAATCTTTGTTGAAACAAGAACGAAGTAAGATACATTTGATTCCTCGAGTCATCGATGCCGCCCTTCAACAGCAGCCCAATTATGGAAGTAGAAAGGAGGGGTGATAAGAGGCGCTTTGTATTTTCTGTTTGACTTTTTATGGAAATACCGTTCCCAACTTTTCTTTTTTCTTTTTTTATTAAAGCGAGAGAGAGAGAGAGAGAGAGAGAGAGAGAGAGAGAGAGAGAGAGAGAGAGAGAGAGAGAGAGAGAGAGAGAGAGAGAGACGTTCAAGAACAGGGAGAATATGTTCCACATACCTCTGGACACTTTCCCATGGCCTGGCCTTCAGTCACGATGTAGTTTGTCATCACCACAAAAGACGAGTCTCCCTGTGGAGTCCGAGAGGAGGAGAAGCACGTTGACAAGTTTCACCTTTAAATCATGTTTAATATTCAATGTCCAAAGTTAGAGGAGGCACGCATTCATTCTGATTTACTATTACATAAAACAGACTCCAGAGATGCTATCGACGTACTGTACCACCAACGATTCAGAGGGAAGTTACGGAAAATGCTCCCATTATCTTCTGCAATGACTTGACTCAGTGGCTTGTGCACTCCGTGACCCTTTTACTATGCTATAATAAAATACACATGTACACGATTTTCTATACAGTAAATTAAGGTACGGTAAGGTAAGGTAAGGTAAGGTAAGGTAAGGTAAGGTAAGGTACACTTAACTTTATTATCTCAAGTAGGGACATTTGAGTGCAAAAGTACAGTAAACAGACAAACAGTCACAGGAACAGATACAAATACAAATATACAACATGCAGTCCCCTATATGCAGTCTCCTAACATAGTATTAAAAACACACAGAAATATATTGCACCGTACCGATTACCATTGCACAAGGATTACCATTGCACAAGGATTACCATTGCACAAGGATTACCATTGCACAAGGATTACCATTGCACAAGGATTACCATTGCACAAGGATTACCATTGCACAAGGATTACCATTGCACAAGGATTACCATTGCACAAGGATTACCATTGCACAAGGATTACCATTGCACACAGCCTTAGACAACCTACTGTTAGATCCTATGGTGTTGTTATGTCTGATTGCTGAGGGAACTAAAGACTGTCAGTATCCCACCCCGACTTGAGGCCCGCCGGGGTGTAAAAAGTACCCAGAAATTATACTTAAGTGAAAGTATGGGTACCGTCTCAAAATGGTACTCAAGTATCTGGCTAAAAACACACTTGAGTAAAAGTTAAAAAGTTTCTACTTTTAAATGTACACTAAAAAGTAAAAACGTTTTTTCTATTCTTCTGATAGCAGGTGTTTAATCAAAGATCCCCGCTTTCTAGTCTTGCACAAGGACCAATCAGCATGGGTATGGGCGGGTTCATTTTCCATTGACAGGGATTTGATTGGCTGTTTTTAAATAAAGAGCGGCCGCAGGATTAATAACGTTAATGTTAGTTCGGCCAGAGAAACAAATATACAAATTAAAATGGTTGGACCTGCAAGATTTGTACTTTGTACTTTGTAGGTCTGCATTTTAAATGTAAGGAGTAAAAAGTATGTTTTTTTTCCTCTGAAATGTAATTGAGTAAAAGTACAAGTATACAAACCTAATAATACTCGAGTAAAGTACAAATCCCCAAAAACACTACTTAAGTATTGTAACAAAGTACAATTACTCAAGTACTTTACACCCCTGCTTGAGGGAGACAAATAAGGACAAAATACATACAAATGATAACACTGGGGTGGGGGGGATGGGAGTGGGGGAGGAAATGTCTTTTGTGGTGTCTCTTGTGTAATAGTATAAGTAGTTTTTTATGTTATGTTCTGTGTTTATTATTTTTGTTACTGCTAATGCCATTGTTGTTATTATTATTGTGATGGTATTGTGAGGTATTGTTATTGTTACTGTATTGTGTTTATCTTGTTTTGTGTATAAAAAGAAATACAAATATTTGATCCAAAAAAGAAATACATACATACATACCGCCTTTGCCATCACAGCCCCTGAACTGTGGAACAGCATCCCCACCTCCATTAGGCTCGCCCCCTCGATAGATGCCTTCAAATCGAGGCTCAAAACCCACTTCTACCTACTAGCCTTTCCCGTTCACTGACTCATGCCCTGTTTTCCTATGTGTTTGCCTGTGTGCCCTCCCATAAAACGGAGTGTGATTCTCTTGTCATTATGTATCTATGTGTATCTACCCTCTGTACAGCACTTTGGTTGACACGCGTCATGTGAAATGTGCTATATAAATAAATCTGATTGATACAAATGCAAACACCCACTCTCACTCTTTGGAAGCAGTGCTATATATATATATATATATACATACCTACATACATACATACATACCTACAGGCACATGCATACATACACATACATACATAATCAGTAATCACAATTCTTAATACATTCATGGACTTCTGAAGCCTAATTTGTAATTAATCTTCTATACTAATTAAGGCTGGCTGCCAGCTATGCAGGAATTGGTCCAATCTTTTTTTAGTTATGTATGACAACCTTTCAAGTGGAATTCAATTCAGGAACTTTTCAAACCAAAGTGAAACATCAGGAGATTTATCACCAATCCATCTTTGAAGAATACATAACCTTGGGCGGCTGGGTGGCGTAGCGGAGATTGCGCTTGTCACCAATGCAAGAGACTCCGGTCTCGAATCCCGGTGTCAGCATTGCCTCCGGCTTGGGCCAGTTGTCATACTATCTCAATTGGCAGAGGTAGCGGGTGGAAAGTCGATGGGTGGGGATTGGACGTTGTGGACAGCGACTCCTACAGGTCGGTTGGGTGACGCCTGTACAGCAGAGACAGGAAGTATCGGGGGCAGCGTGAGCCTCCCATGCGTTACTCCTCGCCACTGAGAGTCCGCGCTGGCAGGTGAAAAGACGTGACAGGCTGCCTCCTCGTGTACCGGAGGGGACACGTGATGCAAGGCTTCTATCCTCACTACAGCCGACCAGTGGGAGGCATGGTCTAGCAACGTTCAAGACAGGGGAGGGGAGAATTGGCAATACGAAATTGGGATGGGAGAAAATTTTAAAAAAATAAGGAGAAAAAGTGGATAAAAAAAAAGAATACATAACCTTACAGCATAATATGTGTATATACTTAACAGCCTGCTTTGCTGTATCATCTAATACTAAAATACAGACATGTGGGTTTAATGTTGACATAAATCCGAGCATGCCGTACATTTTCACTGCCGCACTACCAAACGGTTAACCCTTTCACTGCGACAATACACAGAAGGTTAACCCTTTCACTGCGACAATACACAGAAGGTTAACCCTTTCCCTGCGACAATACACAGAAGGTTAACCCTTTCACTGCCACACGACAGCCGGTTAACCCTTTCACTGCCACACAACAGAAGGTTAACCCTTTACTATCACACAACCGACGGCGACCGTAAAGGGTTAACCTTCTGTCGTGTGGCAGTGGAAGGGTTAAATTGCGTTTCACGATAAATAACTTGAACAACTTGTCTTTTTTGCATTTATTAATAAAATTGTTTCCCATTCGTCTTCACTTATCGTGGTCCCAAGATCCATGTCACTGGAACTCTTACTGGTGTTGGCATTAGTCTTCTCCCAGTTTACAATTCCCCCATACAAGTAACTTCCGTACTTCATCGAAAAGCAACACCGTTTTATTTTGCACATAATCTCACACATATCCCTAAACTATTTTGCACACATTTGTTTAGTTTGACAGTTATTGAGAGTTAATGAGTTGGAATATCCTCCTGTGATGTCATCAGAGGACACTCAATCAATCAATCAATCAATCAATCAATCAATCAATCAATCAGATGTATTTATATAGCACATTTAGACATGACCCTTGTCAACCAAAGTGCTTCACATAGCTGTTCACAACACACTGAATCCATGTGTTGTTGTGTTAATTACAGCTCAATGAATAGAAATAGAGATAAGGATTACAATAGGGATGAATAGAGATATTCAAACTCATTAACTCTCAAAACAGTTTAGAGCCTTCAGCCTTGGGATAAGCTTGAGATTATGGGCAAAATAAATCGGCATTGTTTTTAAGTGCCCCTTTAACCCTTTCACTACCACACTACCAAAATGGTTAACCCTTTCACTATCACACTACAGACGGTTAACCGTCTGTAGTGTGGTAGTGAAAGGTTAACCTTCTGTAGTGGTGGTAGTGAAAGGGTTAAAGGCACTTAACATTTTGGAAGATGTCACTTTGAAACAGAACACTGGGTCCTCTCAGTCTCCTGCCCTGCGGTCACGCTGACCATGAGAGCTCCCATCACACGGGCCGTATATAGAGCAGGGGAGAATGTTGTGGTAATAACACTGTGCCCTGGAGAGCTTCCCCCATTAATGATATTACACTGAATGGCTGTGTCCTCACAGCACTGTCACTGACCAACACCTTGATGCTTTTACTGCACTGTATTAAGTCTTATTAAGTCTTATTAAGTATTAAACACCAGTCAATCAATCAATCAATCAGATGTATTTATATAGCACATTTCACATGACGCGTGTCAACCAAAGTGCTGTACAGAGGGTAGATACACATAGATACATATTGACAACAATAACACTCCGTTTTATGGGAGGGCACACAGGCAAGCACACAGGAAAACAGGGCATGAGTCAGTGAACGGGAAAGGCTAGTAGGTAGAAGTGGGTTTTGAGCCTCGATTTGAAGGCATCTATCGAGGGGGCGAGCCTAATGGAGGTGGGGATGCTGTTCCACAGTTCAGGGGCTGCGACAGCAAAGGCACGGCCCCCCCTGAGCTTGAGGTTAGACCTCCGGACTGTCAGGAGCCTCTGATCGGCTGACCTGAGGGACCTGGTGTTGGAATAGGGGGATAGGAGGTCTGAGATGTAGGAGGGGGGGGGGTGACCATTAAGGGCTTTAAAAACAAACAGGAGAACCTTAAAATCTATCCTGTAGAGTACTGGGAGCCAATGAAGGGAGGCAAGGACAGGGGTGATGTGGTCTCTGTGAATGTAATAAAATCTGGTCGCACTTAACTTGAACTGATAATACAATGACTGTCTGTAGAACGTGGAACACTTTTATATATACCTATTTATACACCTGCATATTAACCCATATAACTCTGTATGCATGTACAATAATACGGTATATAAACCATATACATATATTTATATTTACCGTATATATATATATTTATACATATATGTCTGTATATACCTGCATCTGATCCTGTTTATGTACAGATACTATAGCTATATCTATATCTGTATATACTCTTACCATTTTATATCCAATTTAATCACCTGTACATTGTATATTACTATTGCACTTTACTGTTACATTTGCACTCTGATTGGATGTCAAGCTTCTTTTCATTGTCTACTTGTGTTGTATAATGACAATACATTTGAATCTAATCGCATGTAAAAACGTACAGTAGAGCTAGATGGCAGGGACTCTGTGGTGAGGATGATAACAAACACCTGTCAAAAGGACAGCCCTGGTGTCACAATAAGTCCTCAGAGTATCCATTACAGCATCGTACTGATGAGACTGTTCCAAAACAACCATCGAGGTGACAAAGCCGTTGTGAAAGACAACGGTCCACTCCCTTACCTCAAACAGTGCTGTCTTCTTTGTGTCTTCTTTATGCCTCTGCCCCAGTCAACAAGACATTTTAAGCAAACAAGGTTTGTTTGCACCGAGTTTACAGTTTGGCAGGTTGTTTGCCTACCGGCATGGAGGATACACACAATAGGCTATCTCATGGGGATGAGGTGTTTTTTGTTAAACCCACAGGCTACTTCTGCTGTATCAATATTGTCAATATTATTGACAAGGATACCATAAGTTGCCAAGGATCTAGGGCTAAGTGTCTTTATTTTTGTATGTTTTTATGCCTTTTTTTTTTTTTTTGCCTATGTTTTTAAAGCCTTACGTTCATTATGAATTGAAAATGGGGGACCCTGATGTAAACAAGACGAAAGTCTTTCTCTGGTCTGCATCCCCTTAACAATTGTGTGTATTGAGTTGTACTGTACTGTACCCATTCTGCAATCTGTTAATTAAAGTTTTCAATCAATCAATCAATCAATCAATCAATCAATCAATCAATCAATCAATCAATTCAATCAATCAGTCTTTACCAGTGGTGGAAGAAGTACACAGTTCCTTCACTTAAGTAAAAGTAGAAATACCCAGATAAATCAGTATTCTGGTCAAAGTAAAAGTCCTCCATTAAAATTATACTTGAGTAAAAGTAGAGAAGTTTTTGCTATTGAATGTACTTAAGTATTTAAAGTAAAAGTGTGTATCCCAGTGCTTGGGAGCATTCAAACATCAACCCATTGACCTAAAGGTTATGTTTTAGTGGTGTGTGGTCCAGTTATGCTGCTCTGATTATGTCCTCTGTGAAACTATATCATCTTCATACATTCTTGCCATGTTTTTCTATGCAAAATCTTTTTCTTCAAAGTAACTAGTAACTGATGGGTTCAGATAAATGTAGTGGAGTAAAAAGTACAATATCTTCTTTGAAATGTAGTGGAGTAAAAGTACAAAGTTCCCTAAAAATTTAAATACTCACGTAAAGTACAAGTAGCTCGAAATTGTCTGACTACTTGAGTAAAAAATACTTAGTTACTTTCCCCCACTGGTCTTCATTCACCTTCAGTAATTATCAATCTGTGTAAATATAATATAAAACTAATATCAGACTTCTCTGTATTGGTGTGACCCAGCATGTACTTACAGGGGTGTAGCAAGCCATTCTGGGCCCTGGGCTCACCCTGTGTCTCTGGGTCCCCTCCCCTCTCCATCTGTGACTCGCACAGTGCATGTGCATGCATCTTCATACAATCTAACCATCTGTAGTGTGGTAGTGAAAGGGTTAACCTTCTGTAGTGTAGTAGTGAAAGGGTTAACCTTCTGTGGAACGCCCTACCCAAAGCTGTAAAGGAATGTGAATCACTACCCACCTTCAAAAACACTCTCAAAAAACACCTACGTGAGACTGCAATTCGAAACTGGCCCCTACAAATGTCCTAACCTAGTTGTACAGTAAATGACCAAGTAAGGCTTTGTCAATATTCCAATGTACAGTGTAAAATGTGTGTGTGTCCCCTTCCCAACCCCCCCCCCCCCCCCCCCCCCCCCCCCCACCTCCAATGTACAGCCCTCACCCAACCCACCCAACCCCACCCCACCCAACCAACCTCCTCCAATGTACAGTTTCTATGCCAAATGTATAGACACTCCTTTTCTGGACACTTTTGTATCACAAACAGTACTGTATTTGCAAATCTGATATGTCATAAATGTATAGATGTAGCAGTACTGTCTATCTGTATGTCATGTATGTCATATATGTTATGATGAATTGAAAATGGGGGACCCTGATGTAAACAAGACGAAAGTCTTTCTCTGGTCTGCATCCCCTTAACAATTGTATGTATTGAGCCGTACTGTATTGTACCCATTCTGCAATCTGTTAATAAACTTTTCAATCAATCAATCAATGTTGTCATTTAGCTGGATAAAAGCGTCAGCTAAATGACAAAATGTAAATGTGAATGAACCTTTAAAACAAACATTTGAGTGAAGGCACAGAGTTTCCAATAATGGTGACTGTACTGTTCCCATGTGCAAGAGTTCGTTTGGACAGTCTGTCTTCTCAGTTAACGGGGCAAACTTATCGGACTCTCTGCCTACTGGCTTAAAACTGGAGTCCAATGCCAATGTCTTCAGCAGAGACCTCAAGGTATGGCTGAAATCAAAGCAGCAGTGCTCACATGTGTAGACGCCGTTTTGTTGTTTTGATCATGGACTCTTGCTCTGGAAAATATTTGTTCTGATTTGTGATTTTAATTCTGTATTTTACTCATAATTTTATTATATCTTTTAGAAAAGCCTCAATGGACTAGTGTTGAAAACGAGCACTTGTGCTATAAACACGCAAAACAACGCATCTGGTCTGTCCACTGTGGCTGGTCCAATGTAGCATGTGGTGTCCATTTTAAATAAAAGTTTTCATTCATTCATACATACATCTGTGATTACTCACTGGGAGAAAGAGTGTGAATAAAGCACAGCACGTTGTCATGGTCTGACCGGTGACTAACTAAGCTCCCAGAGAGTCTAAAGCTCAAAGCGTTGTTGACCTTGTGCTCGACGGTACGATCTGACTCAGCGTGACGTTCATTCACTCTGACACGTCTGTTGCATAAAGTCCACATTAATTAGTTGTCGGCGTCTGACTGACCCATGGGATCCACACGGCAGCCCCTCCCCCCCACTGACCTGTTCGGGGAAGACATAGTCGGCCACGTCCCAGACACGCTCCACTCCGTCCACGTTGGTGTAGCCCACGCCTTTCATCTTGGTCAGGGTGGAGCCCACCGCTGTGTCCGTGGACTGGTAGCCCTTCTCGTAGATGAACACCCACCTGCACGCGGATGGAAGGCAGCGAGGGTTAAACATGAGTATGGTTTACTCTTAAAAATGATGCGTTGATGTAACACAAGACGCATTGTCTCCCTATAGCTAAACACACACATGGGTGTGTTAAAGAACAACACAATGTACTGTACTGTATGTTAAAAGCAACACAGATTTGAGCCGGCTTGGGTCATTCTAAATGTACAGTATGCATGTGTTTGCACATTCGGTACTATCTAGTGAAGGAAATCGATGATTTGCATTTGGTTTATAACCTATATAGATAGGAGTTTTAAGAGGATAATATCATCATCATCATCATCATCATCATCATCATCATCATCATCACCATCATTATCATGGATGTGTGTCTCCAGCCAAAACTGTGCAGACAGAGGGCCGCTATCAGCTGGGTGGAACAGAGAGAACTAGGGGGGATAATATCAACAATTGAGCGGTTGCTATAGTGATCTGGGTCAAATAGCTGTGGTCAAAGACAGCATGTCACACGTCACATAGTAACGAGGAGAGCGGGCCCTCGTTGCTATGGCGAAGATAATATAACAGGAGTTTTCTTCCGGGTAAGGGGAGACTGAAACGAACCACACCGAAGAGCGCACACGTTGATCAGAGACTTTCATCCCTCTCCACCCTCGCTGGGTGGGGGAGGGGAGTGACACATCATCATCACTAGCTTCGGCTAGCAGATAATAGTTGTTGGCTACGACAAGGCCGCGACGACCACCGAGCGGGGTAACAGGAGATCATTCGAATAATGAATTTAGTGTTCCATCAAAGACTTTTCAAGGACAATACGAGATGGGTAACATCTGAGGCTTTTGTTTATGTAATAAACAACAGGTTCCAAGAAAGGTAACATGTCTGACGGTGTGAATTATTATGATTACGGATTGCATTAAAGGGGAATGACAAAGATTGTACAGCCAGTATGAGAAGACGTCGGAGAAAATAAACACAACGCAGAACTACACAAGCCAACAGATGAAGAGGTGATACTGGCTGATTGATCGAAATCTAACACTAGTTACAACTGGAACAGTGGCTCAGGAGGTAGAGTGGTCGTCTGGTAATCACAAGGTTCTCGGTTTGATTCCAGCTCCTCCCGGGCAGCGTGTCGAAGTGTGCTTTAGCAAGACACTTAACCCCTAACTGCTCCTGATTAGCAGGTTGGCACCTCGCATGGTTGCCTCTGCCATCGGTGTGTGTGAATGTGTGAGTGAATGGGTGAATGTGAGGCATAAGTTGTTCAGCGCTTTGGATAAAAGTGCTATATGAATGCAGTCCATCCATTTACCAAATTATTTGAATTCTAAAATTAAAAAGCAATCATATGACCGGCCCAGCTGTTCTAGTGTTAGATAGTCTACCCCTACATCCCTTCTTATGGTGCTGGGTCGCAAAAATACCTCAAAGGAGACGTAGACTGTGCTCCAGTATCACCACTTCATTAAAGGGGAACAACAGACATATTTTGGTAAAATGTATATTGTTTAGAGAAGGGGTTCTCACACTTTTTTATACCACAACCCCAATTTATTTAGGATTTTCTTTGGCGACCCCACACTTAATGTATCGCGTAATTTCAACGTGGAATTAAGGAATATCAAAATAAAAGCACACGTTGTTGAACTTGATCATGCATATTTATTAGAACATTTTATTACAGCACTATGTTATCAATACACATTTATAAAACAAGGCATATTTAGCCTAAATATGTTGCCAGAACTTTAAAAGAAAAAAATATATACAGTATATATATAGATTTATTTTATTTACTTGCCAATGCGCGACCCCACTGTCACCTACCCACGACCCCACTTTGTTTGAGAACCGCTGGTTTAGGTGATACTACAACATGTACTCACGCCTGTGCATTCATCGAGAATGCGTTTCAAACCCTGTTGGGGAGAGCAGGGCATCTTGCCTGGCAGCACAACGAGGAAATGAATGGAGCTAAATGAAAACTTAAAATACTGATTCAATAACAGGCTGACTACTCTTTTCTGGAAGAGGAAACGCTTGTATAAGCTAGGACAGGTATAACTTCTGAGTTTGGTCGTTTTTCCCTGTCGCCATTGATTTTGTGAGCTTACTCTCTGGAAAGCGTGAACAGTGTAGCCAGAGGGTTGGTTGGTTGGAGTACACAGGCTACACCAGACTAACAGTGCAGGCAGAGGGCTGGTTGGAGTACACAGGCTACATCAGACTAACAGTGCAGGCAGAGGGCTGGTTGGAGGACACAGGCTACACCAGACTAACAGTGCAGGCAGAGGGCTGGTTGGAGTACACAGGCTACACCAGACTAACAGTGCAGGCAGAGGGCTGGTTGGAGGACACAGGCTACACCAGACTAACAGTGCAGGCAGAGGGCTGGTTGGAGTACACAGGCTACACCAGACTAACAGTGCAGGCAGAGGGCTGGTTGGAGCACACAGGCTACATCAGACTAACAGTGCAGGCAGAGGGCTGGTTGGAGGACACAGGCTACACCAGACTAACAGTGCAGGCAGAGGGCTGGTTGGAGGACACAGGCTACTATTATGTTGAGACAATGAACACACGACCGTGTGGTTTCATTACTTTATTCGACTGACTCTTAGGTTACAAACACAGCCCTACCTCGAGCGCTAACCACGCCCGTCTATTAAAGGCACAGTAGCCTACAATGTAACTGCTAGTATGTCACAACCTATACGTAGCATAACAGGACATAACATTTTCCCCCCCCTTCCCTCTTGCAACAGCAATAGAACATTCCAGTCCATGAACAGAAACTGAACACTTCAGTCCACCAACCCGTGGCATTTACCCAGTAACATAGTCCCCATGCCAAGCGGGTGGAGCCCTCACCCTCTGAGGGCGAGCAGGCTGGGGAGCAGGGTCTGGTGGTTGTGGTGGGTTACCTCCCACCCTGGTTGCTTCCAAGCGGGGCTGCCAACTGCGGGTTGCAGCTTGGCTCATGGATGATGCAGGCAGTGTCGGGGCACCCACCTTATGCAGGCGGTTTGAGTGCCAGCGAGAACCATCATCTAGTCTGTAGGTGGCCGGACCCAGTTGACGGGTCACTCGGAGGGGTGCTGACCAGTATGAGCTCAGCTTGTTCTTGCGGTTGGCATGTTTAATCCTGACCCAATCCCCTGCTGACATAGTGGGAGTCTGTACTCTGTGAGAGGCATCATACCTCCGTTTCATCTGAGCCTGTGAGCTTTGGACCTGATCTCTGGCCTTCTCGAGCCCAGGGCTCTCGCATGCAGGGGCCGGTTCAGCTCTCAAGCAGTCTAGTGGTTGTTTCATTTCTCGCCCAATCATGAGCAGAGCCGGAGAGACCCCTGTGGTGGAGTGCTTAGATGCCCGGATGGTCAGGAGAGTTTGGGTGAGTGCAGCGCTGAAGGTTTTCCCCTCCTCCAGGCAGGCTCTGATTCCATTCTTCAGAGATTTGTTTAGGCGTTCAACGCCGCCGTTACTTTCAGGATGGTAGACCGACGTCCTGATGTGCCTGATGGACCTCAGTGACAGGAACTCAGAGAACTCTGCCGAGATGAATTGAGGCCCATTGTCTGTGGTGACGACACTGGGCAGGCCCCAGCGCCCAAACAGCTTGACGAGGTTGTCGGTGATGCTCTGTGTGGTGATGGAGCTGAGTTCGATGGCCTCTGGCCACTTCGAGTGTAGGTCGTGCACGACCATCAGGTAGCGGGCATGTGCCGGGGCCCCATGAAGCTCTCCGCATAGGTCAACCTGAATGTGCTCCCACGGCGCGGACGGCCACGGGGTCGGGGTGAGGGGTGCTGTAGCCGGCTGGCCCGTTTTCCCACTCAGCAGGCAGCAGGTACAGTTGCGCACCAGCTCCTCTACGTCGCCGTCTATGTGAGGCCACCACACTGTGTCTCTGCAGCGTTGTTTCAACTTAACCACCCCCAGGTGGCCGTCGTGCGCCATGTGCAATACCCTGGCCCTCAGCGCCTCTGGTATAATAGCGCGGTGACCGCGGGCGAGGCACACCTCCCCCCAGCAGGAGAGCTCGTCGCGGACTCGGCGGTAGGGGAGCAGTCTGTCCTCCACCGTGGCTGGCCAGCCGTCCTGGATATAGGCACGGAGATTTGTAAATGTCTCATCTTCAGCCGCAGCCTGCTGCAGCTCAGCCAGCGTGACTACTGCGCTGAGCGGTCCATGCAGCATGTGGACCCAGTCCACGTCGTCCTCCTGTTCAGGACTCGCCTCACCCGCCTCTTTTGTCGTAGAGACGGCTCTTGAAAGAAGGTCAGCTACCGTGTTAGAGCGCCCCGGCATAAACTCGAGTCCGAAGTTGTACTGAGCCCACCTCAGTAGCCTCATAGGCTTGTGCCCCGCCCCTCGGGTCGCCAGCAGCGCTGTCAGAGACTGATGATCTGTGCGAATGGTGAACGCCCTGCCATACAGGTAGACATGCCAGCGTTCGCAGGCCCACAGACAGGCGAGGGCCTCCCTTTCCCCCACCGAGTATTTCTGCTCGGCTGGTGTGAGGGCCCGAGAGGCAAAAGCCACTGGACGCTCTACCCCTCCATAAACCTGGGATAGCACGGCGCCGAGCGCCACCCCAGAGGCGTCACAGGTGACCAAGGTGGGCGCGGTCAGGCTGAAATGCGCCAGTGTTGGCGGGGACGTGAGCTGCCGTTTGATGACGCGCACAGCCTCCCGGCAGGCCGGGGTCCAGTCCCACACCGCATCCTTGCGTAACAGCTGGCGCAGAGGGGCCGTCGAGTCAGAATAGTGTGGCATGAACCGGAGGTAGTAGGCAGCCATGCCCAGAAAAGAAGACAGCTTGGACGGCGACTGCGGGTCCGGCAGGGACAGGATTGCTTCGGTGTGGGACATGATCGGGGTGATACCCTCCCTGGAGAGCCTGAACCCCAGGAACTCGACCTCAGTAGCTCCAAATGTACACTTCTCCGCGTTGAGTGTGACCCCGTTTTGCTTGAAGCGCTGGAAGACCTGCTCCAGGCGAGCGTCGTGGAGTGCAGCGGTGGGCGCATGCACCACCACATCATCCAAGTAGATGCTGACCCCCTGGATGCCAGCCAAAATGAGCGACATTATTTTCTGAAAACAGCTTGGGGCTGATGACAGGCCAAAAGCCATGCGCTTGTACCTGAAAACCCCCACATGTGTGACAAACGCTGTGAGGTCCATACTGCCCGGTGCCAGGGGAACCTGCAGGTAGCCGTGACGTAAATCCATTTTACTGAAAATCGTGGAGCCATGGAAATGGCTAGTCAGCTCCTCCGCTGTGGGGAGGGGATACTTGTCAGGGATGATGGCTTTGTTTACGTCTGTCAGATCGACGCATAGACGCAGTCCGCGCCCCCCCCGTTTCTTGGCTATCACCAGGTTGGACACCCAGGGAGAGGCGTTGATCGGTTCTATGACGTCCTCCTTCACCAGATGACGAATCTCCTCCTCCACCGCATCACGGAGGGCCAAGGGAATGCGCCGCAGCGGCTGAATGACGGGTCGGACAGACGTGTCCACCGAGGGCTGGTGCACAAATCCAGTCATACAGCCCAGGCCTTCGAACAGTGTCGGGTGATGGTCAGGCCAGGACGCGGTGACCTGCAGGACGCGTAGACCCCCAGCGTCGGTCAATGTGAAGTCCAGAGCATGAAACAGGTCTAGCCCCATGATGTTAGCCCCTCTCCGTGTGATGTAGAACTCGGTGTCAGGGATGTGTCTCTTTTTGTACTCCACAGGTAGGCAGGCTACCCCTAAAGTGGTGATCGGGGCGTGGCCATACCCCGACAGGGCGTTTGCTGCTGTAGTCAACGGCACGTGACTGAAGAGCCGGTCATAAGTGGACTTATTCAGGAGCGACACTTTAGCCCCTGTGTCCACGAGGAGTGGTATGGAGGCCCCACCCACACGACATGTGCAATGACTGAATGAGGCCTGTGGGCTTTGTACTGTATTGATGGGAACAGCCCCAGACTGTGCGTGATCAGGAGGAGAGCGACACCAGCGCGCAAAATGGTTAACCCTGTTGCAGTTACGGCAGCGCTTGCCTAGAGCAGGGCAGGACAGGTCCCTGGTTGCATGCTTAGGGGAGCCACAGTTACCACAACGCCTTTGTCCATTCTCCCTCTCCCTCGGCGCCCTGTCTGCCACTCTCTGCACATCGAAGTTGTCACCGTCTGCGCCAGCTGCCTCCTGGGCCACGTTCTGAACTCCGGGTGGAGGTGACGTCACAGGCTCATGCACCGCGCGGGAAAACTTGCGCGCCTCAGAGATAGCTGTCTCCAACTGTTTTCCAATCACTACTGCATCAGCTAGTGTCATGGCGTCCGGCTCTAATAACAGTCTCTCCCTCAGTTGAGCACACAATGTTCTTTCAATCAGCTGGTCGACTATGAGTCCATCCTCCAAGTTCCTAAAATCACAATGCTTGGCTAGCTCCCGCAGGGCAGACACATATTGCGAAACAGTCTCACCAGACCTCTGTGCTCTCTGGCGGAACTCAAACCGGTACATCCGACGGCTTCTTCCCGAGCTAAAATGCGACTTCAGAGCCTCGGTAGCAGTAGAGTACTGATCGTCGGCTAATGTAAGCGTAGCATAAATCCGTTGCCCCTCCTGTCCGAGGCAGTGTCGCAGAAGTGCGCACTTCCTAGCTTCTTCCAGATCCTCCAGTCCCAACGCCAATAAATAGTCCTCCAATGACGTTAGCCATCTAACCCATGGAACCGCTGGGTCACCGGGAACAGGTAGAAACGGTGGTGGCGGTGGTAAAACGAAATCAGCCATCCTCGTTCACCAATTATTATGTTGAGACAATGAACACACGACCGTGTGGTTTCATTACTTTATTCGACTGACTCTTAGGTTACAAACACAGCCCTACCTCGAGCGCTAACCACGCCCGTCTATTAAAGGCACAGTAGCCTACAATGTAACTGCTAGTATGTCACAACCTATACGTAGCATAACAGGACATAACAGCTACACCAGACTAACAGTGCAGGCAGAGGGCTGGTTGGAGTACACAGGCTACATCAGACTAACGGTGCAGGCAGAGGGCTGGTTGGAGTACACAGGCTACACCAGACTAACGGTGCAGGCAGAGGGCTGGTTGGAGTACACAGGCTACACCAGACTAACAGTGCAGGCAGAGGGCTGTTGGAGTACACAGGCTACACCAGACTAACAGTGCAGGCAGAGGGCTGGTTGGAGTACACAGGCTACACCAGACTAACAGTGCAGGCAGAGGGCTGTTGGAGTACACAGGCTACACCAGACTAACAGTGCAGGCAGAGGGCTGGTTGGAGTACACAGGCTACATCAGACTAACAGTGCAGGCAGAGGGCTGGTTGGAGTACACAGGCTACACCAGACTAACAGTGCAGGCAGAGGGCTGGTTGGAGTACACAGGCTACATCAGACTAACAGTGCTCTCGTCAATTTCGCCATTTGCTTTTTGTTTACAAGTCATATTCAAAAGTGGGCGGCTGGGTGGCGCAGCGGACATTGCGCTCGTCACCAACGCAAGAGACACCGGGTTTGACTCTGGCTGTCGGCGTTGCCTCCGGCTTGGGCCAGCCGTCATACTAACTCAATTGGCAGAGTCAGCGGGTGGAAGTCGATGGGTGGTAATCTGGACGTTGTGGACAGCGACTCCTTCAGGTCGGTTGGGGGACGCCTGCACCGCAGAGACAGGAAAATGGCGGGGGTAGTGTGAGCCTCCCACACGTTACACCTCGCCAATGAGAGTCCGTGCTGGCAGGTGAAAAGATGTGACAGGCTGCCTCCTCGTGTACCGGAGGGGACACGTGATGCAAGGCTTCTATCCTCCCTACAACCGGTCATTGGGGGGCATATGCGAGCAACGTTCAAGACAGGGGAGGGGAGAATTGGCACAATGGAATTGGGATGGGAGAAAAATAGAAAAAGTGGATAAAAGTCATATTCAGAAGTCATGCTTACCAGTGCTGTGTAGTAGGGTTGAGTGAGAGTAGCAATGGTGATATTGGTCGCAATATTTTGTAATATTAAATCAGGAAATGCACATTGAGAGTAACTGCAGAATGCTTCAAGCCGCAACCGTGCAGTAAAACCAGCCCTGCACGGTAAAACCACAGATGACCTGACTTCCCTTTGGTGGTGAAGCTCACAAAATCAATAGACACTGGTACAACTCATGTAAGATATACACCTGCCCTAGATTAGACGCTTTTCATCTTCCAGAATATGGTATCCTGCCTATTATTGAATATGTATTTTAAGTTTAATTTTAAATTTCACTGTAATTTCACGCTCCATTATTTTCCTTGCTGAGCTGCCTGGCCGAGATTAATATATGCCGGCTCTCTCCCCAAAAGGGTTTGAAGCTCGCTGTGGATGAATTGCACAGGCATGCGTACAATGCAGGCTTTTTTTTTTTCAACATCTTGTTACTACAAATGTCTAAAAAAGTATCCATTCCCCTTTAAAGGCACACATAGACAATGTCTCTGCTGCACAGGGTGTGACTTCATCAGATGTTACCACAGGGAAGCAGAAATCTGTACCCACCCCCCCCGGGCAAGGTCATATCTACTGGTCATGTCAGCGTCCGAGTGCAACCAGCCGACTACACGCTGGTGACACGTGTCATGGCGTATGGGTCATGCGAGGGATGCCAGTTATGCAATCGCAAGTGGTATAGTCCCGTAGGCGTTTTGTCATTTATATTATCATAAGGACAAACTCTGACTGTATCTCACACAAAGACTGTTAACATGATTTAGTAAGTTGCAAATAATAGCAAAACAACTGCCAGTACGGTAATAACAATAATGCGGGTAGCTACTAGCTAAATAGTAATACTGTAATAACAATACTATTTTAGAGAGAGAGAGAGAGAGAGAGAGAGAGAGAGAGAGAGAGAGAGAGAGAGAGAGAGAGAGAGAGAGAGAGAGAGAGAGAGCACATTAATGATATAAATAAGCATTCATGAGCGTGAAATGAGCCCAGTATGTTCCCACAGAGCAATCTAAGAAAGATGTGTATCAGCCTGTAGCAGCCAGAAAGCAGTGTGCTTTTTTTGTTTGAAGGGAGGCAGCTCTCTGATGTCTTAATGGCTTTTCTGAGTTCTGCTAACATCTGTGTTCATTCCATCAAACCACAATTATGACGAAAAACATTCATCATAGCGATCGTGAATTGTCATTTCTGTCAACGGAAATGAATTAGAAGAACTGACAATCAGTTTGCTGAAACCGCTATTTTGCATTTAATTAGAGTCCCCCCACCCCCCCCCCACCCTCCTTAGCAAAGCACAATATACAAGTCAGAAATATTTCCCAGAAATGCACTCTATATGCTAAAGGTGTAAAATTCTAATACTAATGAAAAGTTTCTATTCATTGCCTTGCTGGCGAAATCTATTGAATGTTTCATATCATGTGCTGTTTTGATTTCAGGTTGTAATTACGGAATGTGTTACAGGGATAATCACTTAACGTATTTTGTTTGGCTGGATGAGCTTTGTCAGGTATTTATTTAGCTATTTATTCATTCATCTATTTGTGAATGACATGAGACTCAATAATAGGTTCTGTATGCAAGTGTTATAGAGAGGTGTAGTGGTCACGCCATTGTTGTTTCCGGCCAGTCCACCTCGCTTGAAATTGCAATGTATTTCCAATGGACACATTTTCTAAATCGTCTTGTTTTAAAACAAATAAAGCATGAACATTGGCACGGTGTACCTTTCTGTGTGTATTCATCCACAATCTATAGCTCAACATGAAACAATCGTGAAATAATTACGTATAATTTTATTTCAAACAAAAATGCTTAGACAATAATGTTAGTGATAGAAGGGAACTCATTTTGTGCAAAGATTTAAAGCTTGCCAATGTTCATGAGACAGAATTATTACAATAGCCGATAATACATTTTCCCAATGATAAATCCCTATACGGGTGGAGCGCGGGAAACTAAAGTGACGTCAGACTAGACCTCCCTATAGGAAACTAAAGTGATGTCAGACTACACCTCCCTATAGGAAACTAAAGTGACGTCAGACTACACCTCCCTATAGGAAACTACAGTGACGTCAGACTAGACCTCCCTATAGGAAACTAAAGTGATGTCAGACTACACCTCCCTATAGGAAACTACAGTGACGTCAGACTAGACCTCCCTATAGGAAACTAAAGTGACGTCAGACTACACCTCCCTATAGGAAACTACAGTGATGTCAGACTACACCTCCCTATAGGAAACTAAAGTGACCTCAGACTACGCCTCCCTATAGGAAACTAAAGTGACGTCAGACTACACCTCCCTATAGGAAACTAAAGTGACGTCAGACTAGACCTCCCTATAGGAAACTAAAGTGATGTCAGACTACACCTCCCTATAGGAAACTAAAGTGACGTCAGACTACACCTCCCTATAGGAAACTACAGTGACGTCAGACTAGACCTCCCTATAGGAAACTAAAGTGATGTCAGACTACACCTCCCTATAGGAAACTACAGTGATGTCAGACTACACCTCCCTATAGGAAACTAAAGTGACCTCAGACTACGCCTCCCTATAGGAAACTAAAGTGACGTTAGACTACACCTCCCTATAGGAAACTAAAGTGACGTCAGACTACACCTCCCTATAGGAAACTACAGTGACGTCAGACTACACCTCCCTATAGGAAACTAAAGTGACGTCAGACTACACCTCCTATAGGAAACTAAAGTGACGTCAGACTACGCCTCCCTATAGGAAACTACAGTGACGTCAGACGACACCTCCCTATAGGAAACTAAAGTGACGTCAGACGACACCTCCCTATAGGAAACTAAAGTGACGTCAGACTACACCCCCCTATAGGAAACTAAAGTGACGTCAGACTACACCTCCCTATAGGAAACTAAAGAGACGTCAGACTACACCTCCCTATAGGAAACTAAAGTGACGTCAGACTACACCTCCCTATAGGAAACTAAAGTGACGTCAGACTACACCTCCCTATAGGAAACTAAAGTGACGTCAGACTACACCTCCCTATAGGAAACTAAAGTGACGTCAGACTACACCTGCCTATAGGAAACTAAAGTGATGTCAGACTACACCTCCCTACAGGAAACTAAAGTGACGTCAGACGACACCTCCCTACACACCATCAGAAAGAAAGATAGGATCCTGAAGTATCCTACTGACAGGCAGCATAACAATGTGGTGAACTTCACCTATCAAATCAATGTAAGGAATGCAGATCAACACGTTTTAAAATCAGATTAAGATTAAACTGGACTTTGAAGAAGTATTTATTCATTGCGCACATTGACAATGTCGTCATGCAGTGACACACACATGCAATTATTTATTTATTTTTTGGTCGCTGATGAAATGTTCCTCTCTGCGTTTGAGCCATCCCGTCGTCCTTCCCCCCCAAGGGCAGCCGGGGGCAGACATGGTCTGCGGCGCCCCGGGGACCAATCCAAGTGCTCCTGTTCGTCTTCGTGGGGGACGCGACAGCGTTGGCAATCTGTTCTGCATGTTTTTACCACTTGGGTTTATCGGGAGGGGAAACCCTTGCGAGCACAGAGGGGGAGAACATGCAAACTCCACACAGAAAGGCCTGGGAGATACCGCATCTGGGTACCTGGCAACATGGCAACCTGGTCCCCAAGCGGGAATCGAACCCTGGACCTTCTAGCTGTGAGGCGACAGTGTTAACCACTACAGCACCGTGCTGTGAGGAGACAGTGTTAACCACTACACCACCGTGCTGTGAGGAGACAGTGTTAACCACTACACCACCGTGCTGTGAGGAGACAGTGTTAACCACTACACCACCGTGCTGTGAGGAGACAGTGTTAACCACTACACCACCGTGCTGTGAGGAGACATTGTTAACCACTACACCACCGTGCTGTGAGGAGACAGTGTTAACCACTACACCACCGTGCTTGATTGATTGATTGATTGAAAACTTTATTAACAGATTGCAGAATGGGTACAATACAGTACAGCTCAATACACACAATTGTTAAGGGGATGCAGACCAGAGAAAGACTTTCGTCTTGTTTACATCAGGGTCCCCCATTTTCAATTCATCAGGACATATATGACATACATGACATACAGATAGTCAGTACTGCTACATCTATACATTTATGACATACCAGATTTGCAAATACAGTACTGTTTGTGATACAGAAGGAGTCAGGAAAAGGGAGTATATACATTTGACGTAGAAACTGTACATTGGAGGAGGTTGGGTGGGGGGGGGTTGGGTACACTGGGATATTGACAACCATACTGGGTAATCTACATTGGAGGTGGTTGGGGGGGGGGGGGGCACACTGTATAAACAAGCAAAACTGTACATTGAGGGGGGGGGGGGAGACACTGTACAAACAAACAAAATTGTACATTGGACTATTGACAAAACCATACTAGGTAAATGACTGTACATTGGAGGGGGTTGGGTTAGGATATTTACAGGGGCCAGTGTTGAATTGCAGTCTCCCGTAGGTGTCCCTTGAGAGAGGTTTTGAAAGTGGGTAGTGATCCACATTCCTGTACAGCTTTGGGTAGGGCGTTCCACATTGATGTGGCATAATTGCGAAACGTGTTTAGTCCCTTATTTGAGCCGAATCTGGGTTTAACATGATTTGTGGAGCTCCCTCTGGTGTTGTGATCGTGGTATTCACTGACCTTTGGGAAGTATTTTGACATGTACATGGGTACCTTGGTCGTGTAGTGTATCTTGTAGACCAGGCCCATTGCAAGTTGCTGTACTCTGTCGTCTACTCTAAGCCATCCTAGGTTGTCAAAGTGGGCAGGGGTGAGGTGGGTTAAGGTCAAGCAGTAGTCTGACCAGTTTGTTTTGAGATGTTTGTAATTTTGTTTTTAGCGCCTTTGAGGTGCTTTGGTACCATGAGGTGCAAGCATAGTCGTAGTACCCCTGAATGAGTGCTCCTGCCAGAGTCTTCAGGGTATTCTTGTTTACCAGAGAGGAGATCCGGTACAAGAATCGAGTTCGTTGGTTGACTTTTTTTATTACATTGGATGCCATTTTGTCACAGGAGAGATTAGCCTCTAGGATGGAACCCAGGTAGGTAATTTCATCTTTCCTTGTGACAATATTGTCACCCACTGTAACTGAGAAGCCGTCGGTCTTGCTGAGTTTGTTATTTGAACCGAAGAGAATGGACTCTGTTTTGCCCATGTGTAATGATAGTTTGTTATCAGCGAGCCATATGCAGATTCTGCCTAGTTCCGAGCTGAGGGTTTTTTCAACCTGTAACTTGTTCTTGTCAGAGACCAGCAGGGCTGAGTCGTCCGCAAACAGGAACAAGTTGCAGTCACAAGCTGACGACATGTCATTTGCATAAATTAGGAACAGTAGCGGTCCTAGTATGCTTCCTTGTGGAACACCACAGCTCACTGTGAGGGGGGGGGATAGGGTACCGTTTACCTCCACCATCTGTTCCCTCCCCTCAAGGTAGGATATATTGCATCCAGCTCACTGATAGACTATCAAAACCAATTGCTTTTAGCTTGTCAATCAGAATGGAGTGATTTACCGTGTCAAAGGCCTTTTGTAGGTCCAGCATGACCATGCCGCAGTATTTGCCTGCGTCCACCTCTTGTTTGATGTGGTCATTCAAATAGAGAAGGCATGTGTCAGTGGAGTGGGATGTTCTGAAGCCAGATTGGAATTCGTAGATTAGATTTTTTTCCGCTAGGTACTTTTCGACCTGTCCGTAGACAATTTTTTTTGTGAGGAGACAGTGTTAACCACTACACCACCGTGCTGTGAGGCGACAGTGTTAACCACTACACCACCGTGCTGTGAGGAGACAGTGTTAACCACTACACCACCGTGCTGTGAGGAGACAGTGTTAACGTTAGGTTATGACTATAACCAAGTTCTGTTAGTTAGGGGCGATGCTTGGCTTCGCCTTCTGCACTATCTCGCGTACGTGCACGCGTACTGAATAAACCACAAATGTACCTCTAATACCAGTATTAGTCTGACCACACCCCTCATCAGCTTACCTTCATAAGCAGGTGTGTGGTCACCTGCTCTCCTCCTTCCCAAGCTTTCACCACAAGGTGAGGTCAAGGGCTGCAGCGGCCGTCCGAAGCCAAGCATCGCCCCTAACTAACAGAACTTGGTTATAGTCATAACCTAACGTTCTGTATCGTTAGTGGCTTAGCTTGGCTTCGCCTTCTGCACAAGGGAGGCCAAGCGGAGCCACTTGGCTGACAAATACACCCCGCTGACAGCCCCCCAAAACCATCAGAACAGGGAGGGCCGAGCCCCCCCGACCCCCCCTAATGGAGGGTATCCCCCCTATTAGAGGCTTCACGGGAAGGCGACGGACCCGACCGTGCGAAGAGCTCTCAAGCAACTTAACGCACAGGGTGAGCAGACCGTGGCTTGACCCACGACTACACACACGCACAACCCGCATGCCACCCGGGAACGAACGGAGGAACAACCTCGTTACTGCCCCCAGAATCACGGGGTCAAGGGCAAACCCAACCCCGTGGCAAGGCCGTAGCAGCGGAGCACGAAGGAAGACCCAGACCCACCAAAAGGACTGGACTCCCTGGAATGGGGGCCCGGAGAAGTCCACGATGCCAGCATCAAGACCCCACCAGGTGGGCACGTAGTGCCCCGCCCCCCACATCGCCAGCGTATTCGGACAAAGGCCCCTCAGTTACTGCACCTGGTATTCCCAGGCGGAACCAACCAGGCCAGTAAGCCGAGCGGGCCCCGTCCCCCCAATAGTACACCGCCTGGCACACTGACCCTGCAGAATAGGCAGTCAGCATGGCCGTAAGCACACAAAAAAGGTTAACCAACGGAAGCAGGCAGCGCACCGGGGAAAAACCAGGCAACAGGCTGTTAACCCTAGCCTGGAGACTGCGGACGAGACAGGCGCCAGAGGGGACAGCTGAACACAGCCGCCCCGGCGGAAGGAGCGTAAGCTGGCGGTGTTGCATGACCAAGCCTCCATTTAACAACCCCCACCCAGAGGGGTCGAGGCAGAGAAGGCTGACACGATTGGCAGACGTCATGAACGTGCAGGGGCACCCTCAACCGGTGAACCCGGGAGTTGACACTGCTCCAACACACCAGGGAATCAACCACCTCGGTGTTACCCAATGCGGTGGTTGTTCCTATAACCCCTCAAGAAAAAACTCCAAAACACACCTGCGGGTATACACCGGCTATACCGCAGTACAAGTGTTTCAGTTTCCAAAAAGGGTTAACCCAGGCCTACGGGTCGCAAACATCACTTCGGACCGGGCCTGGCGGTACGGGAAGCACAGGGTCACCAGAGGAGGTCAAAAAACCACCCCCACAAGCCCCTCTTCGCCATGCGTGAGAGAGGAGCGAAAAACAATGGAGAACCAGCCCCTAAGCACACCGTACCTGGTATTCCCCGGCGGTCTCCCAACCAAGTACTAACCAGGACCAACCTGTGTAGCGGCCGAGATCCGACGAGATCGAGCGCGTACAGAATGGCATGGCTGTAAGCCATGACGACAGTGCTGAGTAAAAACATACCCAACCAGGGTCTCCATAGCGCTTAACCCTGTGACACCCAGACCGACCTGGCATTTTTCCCCCTGAAAAAAGCCCAAGTCCCTCAGGGTACCAGAACAGCAGATCTGCATCCCCGGCGGACAACGGGTTCAACTGATCTGGACCAGCGTGACCAGAACCAGTCCCGTGCCCTAACCACGCCGACATGCCCCAGGAAAAGGGCAGATATGCGTGTTGATCTTAACATGAAAAGAAGGCGCCACCCAGACGTCGGGACGAACCGCGCCTGGTGGCCCACCCCAAGGGCGTGAGACCCCACTACATATGTTCAGATCCATCCCGTCATCATCCCCCAGACATGAACGAGGATCCGTCGACAACCCACCCAGGTCATGGGATGTGGTCGCCGGAAGAGGAAAAACCCCCATCTCAGTTGCTTTATAAAAACGCTGTTTCAACCACAAGCAACTAAGGCGTGCCAGTCAATCGCCTGTTTACAGCGAGCTAGCACTATACGTGCGTCGGGACACACCCCCATCAATGAACAGGCTATTTAGACCTGCCATTGAATCCCCAAGGCGCCCAGGGGAACGACAAGAGGGGTGTGACACTCCCTAACTCCAACACTTCTGGAATAGAAAGAAGGAAGCATCAACAGTATGTATCCCAGTCTACACAGCCGGGGTAAAAAATGTACACATTTTTACATCCCACCACCCTCCCATAGGAAAGAGACGGGGATCCCCAGAGAGACTTCCCACGCGAGCTGTACAGATTGAAAAGAGTATATTGCACCTTGAGCCATGTAAAAAACTGGTTTTAGGGCCTCCGGGGAAGAGGCACCGAACCCATACACACTCAATAAACGAATTGAATCGAATATACATACAATAGAAAAGGACCCTTCTAGAGGGTCCACTCACTTTGACAATCTGAGGAGGAAGGCTCTGTACTCTGATGGAGGCTTCCTCACATGGATCACATGGAAGAAGGAGTCCGAACTCACAGAAGGCCTGAGTAGGCGCTTGGTGAGGAGGAGCCCTGACCACCCCCCCTGAAAACAGATCCATCACATGGACCTGAACAGCACACGGAAGTCCTACCAACAGAGACGCGCACGGTGACGTACTCTATGGCGGGGGAATTCCTGCGGTGCACACGCCCAATATACCAGGCCGTGGGACCAGGAACTCCCTCCCCCCCCCCCCCCCCCCCCCCCGTAACGTGCCGAACCGCCACGTGACGGGAACCTTGAAGGACAGGGGGTGTACCCCTGACCGACAGAACAATGGGGAGAGGAAAGGTTACCAGTTCACCCCTTTACGACCCCACACCCATGATACGACGTAACGACAAAAAGAGAATATGACACAGTCATAGTCAGCTCTATGAAGCGTTTCACAGCTCCACACAGCGCACGAGCTAACCTGCTATCTGATTTTTACTAAGGAAAAACACAGAATAGAGAGGGCTCTAAGAACCCCGGTCCAACATACACATGTGCTTCTGTGGCCAGTACAACCCAGTTGTAGGTCACATGACACACACAACCCATCATCATCACAATGAGAGAATACATCATTCTTGATTAGTATCGACCACAGGCCTTGCTAAGCACACGACAGCAACCAAACCAATTTCCCTTTAGGAAATAAGTTTCTCCAGCAGATTTAGCACAACCTCAGCAATCAAGCTGAGAGTTACATCGTATCCCTACCACACAAAAGACACAATTAATGCACAACATGTCTGATAGGAGGTGATAAAGTCCCCAGGGAACCGGGGGGGGAAACACAATCCTCCTATTTTACCCTCAATACGGCCAGTTAAAACAGGAAAACCTGTTAATGTGTGAACTCACTGTTCATTGTCATTACAGTCTGAGAAAGAACATTCTTTTACTCACTCGTCACCAAGCATAGCTTCATAGGTTAGTTGCCTTAGTAGTGAGTACACGGTACACATAAACACCATGACGTTTCTCACACAACAACCAGATCAATACATCACGACCTGCACGGAGAAGCTACTGCCAGTGACAAAAACAGCTCACACACAACCCGCAACGTATCTCAAATGCATTGCAACAACACACGTTTTGGGAAAAAACACCGTCATTCACAATACATTTAGCAAGGTAAAACCAGAAGACGTGTTATGAGGGTCTGGCCAACCCCGTACCTGCCCGGAACGCAGATCAGCGAAGTGCAGTCACAAGCGTCCCGTGTTGTTCGATCCGGGCAGCGTCGCCGCTCCACCAGTCGCTACAGTCCTCTTTGTTGACGCAATCCCCGTCTAGGCTCGGGCAGGGTTGACGAACATCCCCTGTCAAGGATGACGTCGTGGTCAAAAGTGTAAAACATGTTAAAAATCAAAGCACGTTCAACAGAATAGCATCAAGCTAACGGCTGCTCCAGCCGTTCGGGTGCTATCGCTTCCGCTCGCGAGACGCCGATCTACGACGCACGCGATCAGGAGCGAGCTCCCGGCGGCGCGCGAGAAGCCAAGCCACCCCGCGCCAGGCCACCGACCGGCTAACCGTAAGCTATGAACATGTAAACAATGACATAACACTCACCCAGACAGGCCGCCGTTCTGAACCCTCCTCACTTTTTAAGAGAAAAGGAAAAACAAGACGTCAACACCGCTTCACAACGGTGATAATAACACGTCCGGCGGAATCAGCACAGTACCAACTGGCCTGTATAGCTGACTTTGAACATGAATCTGCCGCTATCGCACATTACATGCACATATCCCCTCGTGAAGGAATACTCTCATTTGGATATGAAAGATGGGGTCTTAACACGGTGACAGAGAGAATCCACTCGTCCAGAACACACAGGGATCACCAGTGTCAATGGTCGCGGCCCACTAGTTAAAACTATAATGGTCGCCAGACCAAGGCCTTCTGTCGCCTAGACGGCTAAACAAAGGACCCTAGCCTGGGGCCGGTTTCCATAAACTTCGTCTAGTAGCCCCCATAGCACTAACAGACAAGTGGAGCCCGCCAGCAAACACTACTCACCCAACCTGGAACGCACCGCTCCTCACAACAGCGGCATGTCCGACAGTTCAGCTGTGGCTTGACAGGTTTCACCCCAACAAACACAGCAAGGAACTGCAGTTGAGAAGCATGCAGCGGCGTGCTCCCAATACGAAAACCGGTGGAGGGTTTGTAGAATGATCATCATCTTCTAGACACTCCAGTACGAAGACAATATCGCCGTATTTTCTCGAAAATAGTGAGAGAGAAAATAAAGATATGATGTCAACGTATCCTTGTTTCCCAAGCTGTTCCTAATCCAATTTCTTCCATCATGGTGTCAAGTGTGGGGATCTACCGAGGCACCTCTTCCTTGTGGTGAAAGCGAGAAGGAGGAGAGCAGGTGACCACACACCTGCTTATGAAGGTAAGCTGATGAGGGGTGTGGTCAGACTAATACTGGTATTAGAGGTACATTTGTGGTTTATTCAGTACGCGTGCACGTACGCGAGATAGTGCAGAAGGCGAAGCCAAGCTAAGCCACTAACGATACAGAACCACTACACCACCGTGCTGTGAGGAGACAGTGTTAACCACTACACCACCGTGCTGTGAGGAGACAGTGTTAACCACTACACCACCGTGCTGTGAGGAGACAGTGTTAATCACTACACCACCGTGCTGTGAGGAGACAGTGTTAACCACTACACCACCGTGCTGTGAGGAGACAGTGTTAACCACTACACCACCGTGCTGTGAGGAGACAGTGTTAACCACTACACCACCTGTAAGGAGACAGTGTTAACCACTACACCACCGTGCTGTGAGGAGACAGTGTTAACCACTACACCACCTGTAAGGAGACAGTGTTAACCACTACACCACCGTGGTGTGAGGAGACAGTGTTAACCACTACACCACCGTGCTGTGAGGAGACAGTGTTAACCACTACACCACCGTGCTGTGAGGAGACAGTGTTAACCACTACACCACCGTGCTGTGAGGAGACAGTGTTAACCACTACACCACCGTGCTGTGAGGAGACAGTGTTAACCGCTACACCACCGTGCTGTGAGGAGACAGTGTTAACCGCTACACCACCGTGCTGTGAGGAGACAGTGTTAACCACTACACCACCGTGCTGTGAGGAGACAGTGTTAACCGCTACACCACCATGCTGTGAGGAGACAGTGTTAACCACTACACCACCGTGCTGTGAGGAGACAGTGTTAACCACTACACCACCGTGCTGTGAGGAGACAGTGTTAACCACTACACCACCGTGCTGTGAGGCGACAGTGTTAACCACTACACCACCATGCTGTGAGGAGACAGTGTTAACCACTACACCACCATGCTGTAACCACTACACCACCGTGCTGTGAGGAGACAGTGTTAACCACTACACCACCGTGCTGTGAGGCGACAGTGTTAACCACTACACCACCATGCTGTGAGGAGACAGTGTTAACCACTACACCACCATGCTGTAACCACTACACCACCGTGCTGTGAGGAGACAGTGTTAACCACTACACCACCATGCTGTAACCACTACACCACCGTGCTGTGAGGAGACAGTGTTAACCACTACACCACCATGCTGTAACCACTACACCACCGTGCTGTGAGGAGACAGTGTTAACCACTACACCACCATGCTGTAACCACTACACCACCGTGCTGTGAGGAGACAGTGTTAACCACTACAGCACCGTGCCTCTTTGACAACAACAATCTGGCTTGTTGTGGGGTCATATTTGTGGCCATTTCACAGGCCTCTCTAGTATTGACAAAAACTGCCAGAAATCACTCAAAAGGATAACCTCAAGACTCCCAAACGCTTCCTGTAAATGCTTCAGAAAGACCTCCTATATCTTGAATCTACAAGAACACACAGCACACCAGCCCTCTACACCCTCTGAATGTCTCAGGACTGAAAGGAAAACACTGGTGTAATTGAACTAGAATTGTATTTAACGACTTCCTGGATGCAAGGGAAAACAGGCAGGGAATGCATGGTAATTGCTGATGATTGTGGGAAATGCTTTGGATGGTTTAGACTTTTCAAATAGACTATGTTGTATTGGCAGTATGAACAACATTAAATTACACAGGTGTATATCATTTAACCCTTTCAATACCACATTACTAAATGGTTAACCCTTTCACTGTGACAATACAGACGGTTAACTCTTTCACTGTCACACAACAAAGGGTTAACCCTTTACCACACTACAGACGGTGAACCCTACACTGCCACACGACAAAGGGTTAATCCTTTTCACAACCACGCTACAGAAGGTTAACCCTTTCACTACAGACGTGTAGTGTAGTGTGGCAGTGAAAGGGTTAACCTTCTGTAGTGTGGTAGTGAAAAGGTTAAAGGGGAACACCACTCAAATGAAAAAATTATAATATGTTATTTCCATGGCCTAAGATAAGATAGTTCAATCAATATTTGTGAACATGAGCTGCTCTCTCTCCCAAAAGCCAGAAACCAGAGAAGTAAGAATCAAACTTGAATCAAACTTATGATCAATCAATTATATAACATGATATGAACTGCGCCCTGAGAGGGAGGTTTTCCCCCGAGTGGGAGGTTCGAAGGGTCAAAGTGGGTATAAAACAGGAGGGAAGACTGTCAAGTTTTAAACTGTGGATACCAAACAGAGAAGGTAAAGACGACTTTGAACTGTTGAACAGTAATCCAGAACTATTTAATTGCACTGTAAAAAATATATATATATTTTTTTATCTATTCTATTCTATTCTATTCTATTCTATTCTATTCTATTCTACTATTTTATAGCACTGCACTATTGCACTATTTTACTCTGTCTATTTTATCTTACTCTTTTTATTATTGTCTATTTAAAACTGAATCAAACCATAAACAAGGTGGCCTGTTGGGATGTTAGATCCTAATGTGAAAAACTGTGATTTTATATGTCTGCACTTTATATGTAGGCATTTTATGCCTGTCTTTTTTTCTGTTGTGAAGCACTTTGAGCTGCAGTTTCTGTATGAAAGGTGCTATACAAATAAAGTTTATTATTATTATTATTATTATTATTATTATTATTATTATTATTATTATTATTATTATTATTATTATTATGAACAGAGCTTTTGTACTGTCTTATACCAGAGGAATAAGATGTTTAATGTTTAGCAGGGATTTCATTATGCTTAATTATTATCCTAGTGGTCCCATATCTGTCATTTCTGTTATACAGTCCTGTTATCTGTTCTACAAGCTGCAGCAACAGTGTTATTAAAGGCTGGGGTACATTACATTCAGAGAGCTGCACACAGACCACACGCTTCATTACACACACATGCTAATGGCGGAGGGAGCTCATAGGTCAGGAGCTCATTTCCTGTCTGTGTGGTGTGAAGCAGCTTAGTACACCACTCTCTAGAGAGTCCGGTCCATGCAGGGGCTCGGCCTAGCTTAGCACAAATGAATGGAATCCGATACGGACCACTAGCCTAGCTTAAAGGTCCGGGAGAGGTGTTTTTGGCCAACAGCTATAGGCTAGCTGGTCCATATCCGCTTCCATATGTGCTAAGCAGGCTAGTGTGCAGCCAGACAGCTTTCATCACAAAGGGAGACTGGTTTCATTCCCCAATCTGTCAGAAGCCATCTGGACCTAGAGGACCACTGAGAGCCCCTCAAGGGGAGTCCCCATGGGCAGCACCACCTCCCTCCCTGATGATAATAATAATAATAATAATAATAATAATAATAATAATAATAATAATAATAATAATAATAATAATAATAATAATAATAATAATAATAATAATAATAATAATAATAATAATAATAATAATAATAATAATAATAATAATAATAATAATAATAATAATAATAATAATAATTATTATTATTAATAATAATAATAATAATAATAATAATAATAATAATAATAATAATAATAATAATAATAATAATAATAATAATAATAATAATAATAATAATAATAATAATAATAATAATAATAATAATAATAATAATATCTTAGATTTATATAGCGCCTTTCAGGAGACCCAAGGCACTTAACAGGAGGGGGCAGCTAGGGGAAGGGGTTCAGGGAACAACGTAACAACAAAAACAAAAGGAAAGAAAGAAAGAAAAGAAAAGAGGAAAATCAGGCAGAGTAATTTAGTGAAGAGGTGGGTTTTGAGTTGGGATTTGAAGGAGTGCAGGGATGTAGCTAGGGCGGATGTTTGGAGATGGGCTTGGGCGGTACATGTTAGTCACAGGCAGTGTTGGGACTAACGCGTTACAAAGTAATTATTACCGTGACACCATTACTTTTGGCAGTAACTAGTACTCTACCGCATTACTTTTTAAATTCAGCAACTCAATTACCGTTACTAAATGGTTCGTTGCTGCGTTCTTTTTATGTAGATTGGTAGCGAGCTGCGGAGACACGTTGTGGGCGTGTTTGTGTTTACTCTACTAATTACCGCGATATATTTTAATAATCGATATCAAAAAAAAATATCGAATATATATATATATATTTTTGTGACCTGCAACAGGGCAGTTTTAAACCCAGAGACAGTGGACAGACTTGTCTTTCTTTCCTGCAACTTAAAGTAATGGCTTTGCTTGTCCAAATGACAATACTGACCAAATTGAGATTTATTTTTCTCTTGTCCATTTATTTTGTTTTCTTTCTAATTTAAAATACAGTTTGAAACCGTCTGTACACAGTAGGCTATGTGTGCTAGCAGAGCTAGACTCCAGTCACGAGTCACGGTGCACATGTGCGGTGGTTTGTCCACCAAAAAAGCGCCAAAAGATAGAAAATAAACTAGCAGAGCCAAAACTGTTCAACTCCCCTGGAGCCACAGGCAGCAGAGAAGCCGGTTTACTTTAGCTTTCAAACCACACAGTAAATTTTACTCAAACTGAGTAAATTTTACTCAAACTGAGTAAATTTTACTCAAACTGAGTACAATTTTACTTAGTTTTAGTAAAATGTACTCATTTTGAGTAAAATTTACTCTGCGAAATGTACTGTGCAGCTGCAGCCTGAGAACTGAAGTGTGAGGGGATGTAACACTAAAGATGGCGGCAACAACAAAGAATTTCTGCAAAATAAACATACATCTGTTGTTTAAAAAAAATAATTATAATAATAACAATTCATTTTTTTTTAATACTTATAACAATATCGATAATTATCGATATCGCGTGATATGATATTGTTATCGATATCGTTATCGCGATATGATTTTTGGCCATATCGCCCAGCCCTACTCCAAAGATTGGTTGGTTCTCCATCAGACCGAGAGACAATAACCCTCCACTGGGAGTGGACATGTTCTCTTGGCTGGAGGGGCTCTGCTATGCCTCCTCCCCCCATCCGACTGATAGACAAGTTGCTGGAGAGGGTGAGGTTAGAGTCCTGGTCGCCCGACCTGATGCAGCTTCTAGCAGCTCCTCCATGGCCCATACCATGGTCCCAGCAAGCCCTGTCCCCATCGCACATCAGCGCTTGTCACCTGCCTCTCCTAGGACATTTAATTGTCCTTCTATTACTAACACCATTCAGAATACTCGTGTCCCGTGACTCCTGTCTACTTCCACTGTTTACTCAGGGAAGTGGCGTTCCTTTCCATTGTGGTCCCGAGAACAGGTTTCTGGACCCTGGTTCCTGCCCCTTGGAATTGGTGTTGACCATTCTCTAGTCTCTGTTAGACAACCTGTTTTTCTCAACTGTGAAGATTTCTATACCTCCTATCACCCTTCCTATGCATCCTATCATCCGTTCTAAGCTTCCTAACATCCTTCCTATGCTTCCCAACATGCTTCCTATGCTTCATGTTACCCTTCCTGTGCCTCCTAATACCCTTCCTATTAGGGATGTGCATAACGGTTATTTTGATAGTGAACTGGGTGAAAACCGGTTAGGCATGTTTTTTCTTTTTACTTAAAGGAACACGGCAACTTTTTGGGAAATTAGCTTATTTGCCATCATCTACCCTGGAGTTAGACAAGCAGATACATACCCTTTTCTTCTCTGTGCATGCAATTGCATTAGGCTTAGGGAACAGCCGCACCGTTAGCCTAGCTTAGCGTCATTCACTGGAGGTAGGTGTGCCAGTGTAGCCTAGTTCCCAACAGTCACGAAATACACTCCAAATACAACTCCAAAACGTTCCTGTAAACATGTTGTGACCTGTGTATTTACCACGTGGAGAAAAAAAATATTGAAATGTTCTGGTATTTTTTTATGTTTTTGCACAAATCTTACATTTATTAAAGTTTTTCAACAGTGTGCCATCAAACAGTTTAACGATTTGTCTTATATATAAACATAGAAAACAAACCAATTACTTAGACAGACATACCAAAAACAGACATGGAAATTAAACGATACTTACAAAAAGAAAAGAAAAGAATAATATGCATATGCAGTGGTGCGTTGTTCATGGGACGGGGTTGCATGCCGTTCCACCAGGGCCCTGTTTCATGTACGTGGTTCAACTAAGTCGATCAACATGTCCATTATCCAGCTTCAGTTAACCCGATGTTCAAAGCCGGGATTTTCCTGTTTCACAAAGGAGGATTCAGTCTCGTTAACTCAAGCCAGACTTGAGAGTCAGGCTCAAGTCAGGCTAGATGCGCGCTCCCGTTTTAGGTGGAAAGCCAGCACGTATCGATGGCAGAGACCCTGATTCTCAACGGCATTGATTGATTAATTGATTTAAGACTTTATTGACAGATTGCAATAGGCTCAATCGCTTCGCCGACAAGTTAAATGCGTTATCTATAGGCTAATTCTAAGTCCCTCATTACCTCAATCAATCAGATTATATTTCTTTAAACTTGCCTGCTGGATTGAATAATCAAATGAGATCTTGCTAGCGAAAATAACTAGTTAACTGTTATACAGAATTACGAGACGGCTTTCTTGCCCATTGATTGATGTATAGTCAATATTTAACTTATCTCCAATGTGGTCCAACGGGTTGTTCTTTTGACTTCCACACGGACGACCCGGGTTCAAGACCGGGGTCCTTCTTTTTGCAATATAGGAATAATTCAATTTGGTGCACGTTGAGAGCTATATAAAGAATGACATCCTCAATGCATGTAGATTTATAATATTTTAACTTAAAACCAGGCTACTTTGGCGTATAATCATTAATATTATATTCAAAAAAATCATATTGGAAACACGGGGATTTGAACCCCGGTCGGTGGATTGGGAGGCTTGGGCACTACCACTGGGCCACTGGGCCAGATGGGATAAATTCATTGTTTATACATTAATGAACGAGAGACCCGTGTTTAGAATATCCTTTGTTTTGAATGAAGTTTATCTCTTTATCCTCATTCATTAATGTGACGTCAACGGCTCATTCAATTTCTCAAATCCGTCAAACAGCGCATCTCATCAGACATCTTAATCCCAGTTACAATTAAAATAACCACATCATGTGTACATCGCACGAGCGAGCGCCACCGTCGCCACGGTATATATAACGTGCATTATTTAGGACAAAGTGAATTTAATATCAGCATTTTGGGTCTATTTTACATTTCAAAAGCCCCCTCTGGAAGAATGGAGCACAAAAACGTAATTCAGAATGGTATAATGCAGATCGTAGACTGTGGGAATAGTTTCAGGAAACGGGCTGTCACTTCTTTGCGGGGGCGTGGCGATAGTTCAGGCTAACTTGAACTTGAACTCTGCTTTCGACCAGGCTCAAACTTTTGGATATGTTGTCATGGTGATTTGGAAAATCCAGGTACATGAAATCGGAAAGTCCGGCTAACCCAGTTATCCAGCTAAAGTTATCCGGCTAACTCAGTTATCCAGGTACAAGAAACAGGGCCCTGGTCTGTGACTGAGCAGGAGCAAGCAGGAGCACGCGCACGCACATGCACGGATGTGCATGCACGTGCACACAAGAATGCGCTGCACTCGAGCGCCAACTCGCCAAGTACCCACCTGGCTACTTTGCATAACAATAGCTCAGGTCGTGGCGCCCAAGTGGCGAACCATGTAACGCGCTGCGTCACGAAGCGGCCGACCCGGGTTCGATTCCCGGACCCGGCGTCCTTTGCCGAATGTCTTCCCCCCGCTCTGTCTCCCGTTCTTCCTCTCTCTCTCTCTCTCTCTCTCTACCGGACTGCCCGGTAGTAAAAACAATAAAAAGCTACCAAAAACATTAAAAAAATAAAATAAAATAAAATAAAATAGCTCAGGTCGTCAGGTGTGTTCAAATACGTCCTCAGATACATTCACACAAATCTTGTGAATGAAATGTGTTACATTCCATTCCTAGAGGCAATTAGCATCGGCTTTATTCTGTGCGCATGCGAGGGAACATTTATGCGCATGGTGTCATTAAAACACAGTGCAACCAGGTATGAAATCACCAACGCACCACTGCATCTATGGCTATATACACACGTACATATGGCATGGGAGAAATATTTCACTGCTTGCTTACATGATGCCAACCTCCATCTGTAATGTAAGCGTATGTTGCATTTTTTTATTTTATTTTTATTATCTTTTTCCTCCTTCTTTTTCCAATTTTTCTCCCACCCCAATGTTAGTCGTTATGCCAATTCCCAATCCCCCCCTTCCTGGTCGTTGCGTGCCTACCCCCTACCGTCGGTCTGGGAGGGCGGAGGCTATCACATGCTTCCTCCGACACATGTGTAGCCAGCCCACCGCTTCTTTTCACCTGGCAGCGCGGACTCTCACTGGGAGAGTGTAACGTGTGGAAGGTCACACTACCTCTCCCAGATCCTTCCCTTGCTGTGCAGGCGCCCCGACCGAACTGTAGGAGTCGCTGTTTACAACGACTAAGACCCACCCATGCCGGCTTCCCACCCGCTGACACTGCCAATTGTGTTAGTATGGATGGTCGGCCAAGCCGGAGGCACCACAGCCGGATTCGATCCCACTGTCTCTGTGGTGGTAGACATACGCTTAGTCCGCAGCACTACCCGGCTGCCGATATGTTGCATTTCTAACGGGATACTATCCTTCTCCAATTTGCCTGTGTGAGAGTGTGTCTCAGATGTGTGTATGTGAGTATGTGTCTCAGATGTGTATGTGAGTATGTGTCTCAGATGTGTATGCCAGTGTAGGTGTGTGTACATCTCAGATGTGTGAAAACATGAGTCTACAGTATGTGCGTGTCTCAGATATTTGTATGTGTGTCTCAGATATATGTGTATGTCTCAGATGTGTATATATAAGTGTGTGTCTCAGATATGCATGTGAGTATGTGTGTATGTCTCAGATAACTGTATGTGAGTGTATGTGTGTTTATCAGATGTATGTATATATCTTAGATAATGTGCAAGCAAGTGTGTTTGATTCAGATGTGTATGCGAGTATGTGTGTGTATGTAAGTATCATACTGTATGTGTGAGTGTATCTCAGACATGTGTATATGAGTGTGTGTGTGCCTCAGCTATGTCTGTCTCAGCTATGTGTATGTGAGTGTGTGTAACTCATCTACTGTATGTGTATGTGAGAGCGTGTGTGTCTCAGATATGTGTATGTGAGTGTGTGTAACTCATCTATGTGTATGTGAGAGCGTGTGTGTCTCAGATATGTGTATGTGAGAGTGTGACAGAGCAAAGGGCTATGCCACAATCACCCCAATCAGACATACAATATATACATGTACATATACACAGTGCAAAAAAATAAAGATACAAATAAAATACCAGTACCATCAGATCAGATCCTACTTCTCACAGTAATCATTGATATTACAGAAACAGAGCTTTCATTATTAAATATTAGCTCTGGGGCAGTGAAAGGGTTAACCTGCTGTCGTGTGGCAGTGAAAGGGTTAACCATCTGTAGTGTGGTAGTGAAAGGTTAACCGTCTGTAGTGTGGTAGTGAAAGGTTAACCTTCTGTAGTGTGGTAGTAAAGGGTTAACCTTCTGTAGTGTGGCAGTGAAAGGGTTAACCTGCTGTCATGTGGCAGTGAAAGGATTAACCTTATGTCGTGTGGCAGTGAAAGGGTTCACACTCTGTGTATTGTCGCAAATGAAAGGGTTAACCGTTTGGTAGTACGACAGTGAAAGGGTTAAGAAATATCACAGGAGAGGGAGTGCCTTGGAGCTCACCTAGGGACACATCAGCTGATGTCCCAATCGGGTCCTCCAGGCCATAACTCTGAATAAATCTTTGTTTACCAAGTCCCTCTTCGACTATCTCTACAACCATTGAGACTCACACTATCTGGGTCTCTGCTTTTACGGTAATTACGGTAAGTGGATTTTCTACGTTTCTGGGTGCACGATGCCACCGCTGAACAGTGAGTACTGTGTTGTCGAGGTCTGACGCTAAACACAGAAAAGACGCACAGATCACAGGGTTAGAAAATAACACAACCTGGTTTAACCCTTTCACTACCACACTACCGAATGGTTAACCCTTTCACTGTGACAATACAAAAGGTTAACCTTTCACTACCACACTACAGAAGGTTAACCTTTCACTACCACACTGGTAGTGAAAGGGTTAACCCTCTGTAGTGTGGTAGTGAAAGGCTAACCTTCTGTATTGTGGTAGTGAAAGGTTAACCTTCTGTAGTGTGGTAGTGAAAGGGTTAACCATTCGGTAGTGTGGTAGTGAAAGGTTAACCTTCTGTAGTGTGGTAGTGAAAGGTTAACCTTCTGTAGTGTGGTATTGAAAGGTTAACCTACTGTAGTGTGGTAGTGAAAGGTTAACCTTCTGTAGTGTGGTAGTGAAAGGTTAACCTTCTGTAGTGTGATAGTAAAAGGGTTAACCTTCTGTAGTGTGGTAGTGAAAGGTTAACCTTCTGTAGTGTGATAGTAAACGGGTTAACCTTTTGTAGTGTGGTAGTGAAAGGTTAACCTTCTGTAGTGTGGTAGTGAAAGGGTTAACCTTATGTAGTGTGGTAGTGAAAGGTTAACCTTCTGTAGTGTGGTAGTGAAAGGTTAACCTTCTGTAGTGTGGTAGTGAAAGGTTAACCTTCTGTAGTGTGGTAGTGAAAGGTTAACCTTCTGTAGTGTGGCAGTGAAAGGGTTAACCTTCTGTAGTGTGGTAGTGAAAGGTTAACCTTCTGTAGTGTGGTAGTGAAAGGTTAACCTTCTGTAGTGTGGTAGTGACTGCTCCAACGGATCACCACTTTAACGCGGTGGGGCAGTTTGTGCGTCTCAATGACCCCTAGAGCTATGTCGGCAGGAGTCTTGTACTCCTAGCAGGGTCACCCAAACCAAACAGGTCGAAGGAGAGAGACCAGACGAAGAGTGATCCAACTGGTCCTCCAGGTTGGGGGTTGGGCTGAGGGCCGATAACCCGCTCCCGGAAAAACACTTTATAACAGAAACCAGAAACAGAGCAAATTCACACAATCTTCGAGACGCCATAGCCAGTCCTTCTTGCAACAGGAGAGACACCATGACACCCAAGGGCCAAAGCCGAGAGGACGCCTTTGGGCCGAATAGGCCACTAGTGCATCCGAAGGAAACCATGAAAATTGGGAATTGGAACGTACGAACACTGTACAGGAGCGGCAACATTGCCATAGTAGCAAGAGAGATGACAACCAGAGGAATCGACATCACAGGAATCAGCGAAACACACTGGACGGGGCAAGGAAAAGTGGAGCTTGCAACCGGAGAATCCATAATTTACTCAGGAAGAGATGATGACAACCACAGACAAGGGGTGGGCATAGTGATGTCTAAAAAAGCAGCAAGAGCACTGATAGACTGGACACCAGTCAGTGAAAGGATCATTCAAGCTAGGTACCATTCCCAACACATCAAGCTCACAGTTGTCCACATCTATGCACCCACAGAAGATGCAGAGGATCAAGTAAAAGATTTGTTCTACAGGAGACTGCAAGACGTACTAGACAGTGTACATCCAATGAAATCACATTTTAGTTAATTGTCTTATACAGGATATACCCTTAATACCTGTTATCTAAAAACCTACACACATATGCTCTAGCTCGTACCCCCCCCCCCCCTCCCGGACCCCCCATTGGATAATCCATCCATTTTCCCTCGCTCCTAACCAGACATTACCATTACATGCTAGCTTTTATTTTCTCCACCACTTCTAACCACAATGTCATTTTGGATTCATTGAGACCCAAAATTCTTGCTGTAGATATTTCTTGATAGATCACATCGAGATATGTAATAATCCAGACCTTTTTCCAAATTCTTAAACGGACAACGCCCCTTTCCCAATCAGAACGCATCAGGATGCCTCCAAAGCCACGCCTCGCCAGGTAGCAGCAGGCCTTTGTGTTATGCACATAACAAGCATATGTCACTACTAGAGGTAGGGATGTCCGATATTATCGGCCGATATTGGCATTAAAATGTGATATAGGAAATTATCGGTATCGGTTTAAAAAAATAAAAAAATAAAAAAATTTGCATATATCGGTATCGGTTGATATTGGTATCGGAAATTAAGAGTTGGACAATATCGGTATATCAGATATCGGTAAAAAAGCCAATATCGAACATCCCTAACTAGAGGGTTTGATAGTGTTGTGGAATATTTTAAATCATCCATGACAGTGAACTGTTAGAAAAAGTTAAATTGTATAAAAAAATAACATTGTTTATTTCTGAGTGAGAGTCAGTTCAAGAGAGAGCGGAAGACAATCTGTGAAGTGAGACCAGAGTGTTTAATAACTCTGGGCTTTATACTGTAAGACACAAGGTTACACAGGAAAGAAATACGCTGGGTCATGTCAGGCATTTTTTTTTTTTTTATCCACTCCCATCCCAATTTTCGCTGTTTCCAATTCTCCCCTCCCCTGTCTTGAACGTTGCTCGCATATGCCCCCCACAGGTCGTCGTAGGGAGGATAGAAGCCTTGCATCACGTGTCCCCTCCGGTACACGAGGAGGCAGCCTGTCACATCTTTTTCACGATATTTTCTGACCTTTCGGCGATACACGATACACATCACGATGTTTTTTTTTCCCCCCCAAACAATTCATTATGAGGCTTACCAAGAATGTATTTGAGTTTGCAAGCTAACATTAAAGACAAAATAAAATACCCATGCATTTAGCATTTTTATATTATATATTAGATTTAGATTATTGGATTAGATTATATATTGCATATATTTAGCAACGAGATATTATATGATTTAGATATGAAATATGATTAATTGAAAATGGGGGACCCTGATGTAAACAAGACGAAAGTCTTTCTCTGGTCTGCATCCCCTTAACAATTGTATGTATTGAGCTGTACTACTGTACCCATTCTGCAATATGTTAATAAGGTTTTAAATCAATCAATCAATCAATCAATCAATCAATAGCATTTTAGCATTTTTATGAAACTACTGTATATTTGTATGTCTCTAAATGTTTTGATGGATTGAAAATGGAGGACCCTTATGTAAAAAAGCCGAAAGTCTTTTTCTGGTCTTCATCCTCCAGTCAGTCCACTGTTGTTGTATTGAGCTGTACTGTATTGTACCCATTCTGCAATCGTTAATAACGTTTTCATTCATTCAATCGTTCAGCCGGCAACAGAATAATTTTGATTGACAGTCGAGTCTGCCAATTACGTCACACCGCTTGCACCCGCCCTGCTGTTCTTAGCACCAATCGGCAAGCGCTATGCGTTTTTTACTTTCCGCTCTGTCCGCCATTGATTTTGACGAGAGCTCAGCTCAACGACAACAACAGCTCCCTGCGGCCGACGAGTGATCACCAGCGCACCGCAGCATGACTTAAACGAGGCATAATGATTTTACTGCAACGGATGTTATAATAAAAGCCTTTCCATACATCTGTCTGATTGAAAACTTTATTAACACTTTAAGTGCCGAAAACGTGTTTAGGCGTCCTTCCCCGCCATGCTCAAGTTGCAGAGGACGCCGTAACTCGTCTTTAATATCAATATTTCAAAAATCTGTGATCGGAATCATATTTTCCATCCGCAGCCTTCACACACAGTTCTGAGCTCCTCTCAATCCTCTAGCGGTTCAAGAGCACCATCTGGTGGCCGATCGGCAGAAGCGCCAAACAGGAAGTTATGTGGATGAAGTGCTGATCACCCATATTACTTCCGGGCACTCGCTATAGGTCCCGGGACTCCATCTTGATACACTGGACATCGATCGGTTGCAAATAACTCGATAAACAACATGATTTGGACGTATATAGTATTATACAACCTGGAAATGGACCGGGTATTTCGACATCCCATAATGGAAAACTGTCTACCCCACGCTGATCGCCCAACGGCCCGCGGAGACTGGGGTGAGTTTTAGCGTGTAATATTACCGTGTTCGACACTAACTGCTATGATGAACATTTGACCCACATTAGATGAATGGTATAACGCTGCCCACGGAATTATAAACGCCCCCTCACCCATCTGGTCAACATCAGATGACGTGTAGTAACTTCCAGAAGTCCGTCCAGTTGGATTTTTTTATATCGCGCCGATTGCTATCAAACTGTATTTGATCATCAATATAATGCATTTGGGGCTATAAATCACGTTCTGGAGAAAGCTGCAGAAAGAGATGAAAACATACGTATACTTTAGATCATATTTTAGTATGAATATGTGAATGAAAAAGTTTAACGTTCATACACCCTGAACAATACATATAGGACATTGAATGGGCCCTAATAATGGCAATTTAGCAATAGAATTTAAAAAGTTATAGCCCTGCAAAGAAGGGGAACTTCTCCATAGACAAATAGAGCTGGCAAGGGATGGTATATCATGAATTTAGCCTTAGGCAATCAAAGTGTTAACAGACCGCAGAATGGGCACGCACAACTCAGCACGGGCTGAGATATGAACAGTAATGTTTGCTATCTATGTCGTCATCGGACGTTGCTATGTTTGGGTAAATACGCTGATGTTATTGAACGTGTAACTATATAATGTTAATGCCACAAAACGAATGCCTTTGTTAATAATAAGTAGTAACTTTGATGCAGTAGTGTGTGTGTGGGGGCGGCGTTGTTCAAACGTTTGAACGGGTGTGGACCAGATTGACGCGGCACAATCCTCTTGGGCAAAACATCACGATATCCACGATACGTTAAAAAAGTGTATCGTTAATGAACTGTACCCGATATATTTTTTTTTGATCAATTTTTTTTTATTATTATTCACATGAAACAAGACAACACATTAAACACAATCACAATACATAGAACTTCACAAGAAAATAACAAAAACAATAATAATACAGAATAACAATTTATACAGACAAAGAGAAAAGAAAACAGAGTTCAACCTTCTAAATTTTAAATCCAAGGGGTACTATCCAATAAATGGTCTTTCCCAGTGTTCAGCCCCGATTCCCGGCTGTGTGACCCTATATTAATAAAACGTACATCTCCAATTCAACACAAGGACCACTTTTTGAGAACACGACCCGAAAACAGAGCAATGAACCTTCATGACAAAACAAAAACCTGTAGAGGTGTTCCATAGACTCACAAAGACCGTGTAAAAGTTACCAAACAGTGAAGAAATAGTTAAATAGCTGCCCCCCCATAAAATCCCCAGCTAAACTCAAGAGGACAAGACAAAAGACAAGACAGACAAAACATGTCCTCCTCCCCCTCCCAAGAGACCCCCGGCCTCACCCGAACACGCACCTCAACCCTGCTCAGCCGCACACGGCGGTCCTGACCTTTTCGGCTGCTGCAAACCATAGGTCAATTCCAGCCTGCCCCACCCCAATCACCCGCGCCGTGGATATCTCAAGATAAATTACATCCAATAGTGTTAGGGACCAGTTAATCACTGTAAGCTTCTCAGGCTCCTTCCATCTCATTGCTATTAGCTTCTTCGCTGCTGTGACACCCGCTAGGACAACCCTTTTTAGTTGAACGGACGCAGGTAGTGTCGTTATATCGTTCAGGAGTAGCGTAACAGCTGTGAATGGGATAGTTAAGCCACACAGATCTGAAAGTTTGTCCGTTATTGACCTCCAGAAGCGGGCCACTGGTGGGCAATCCCAATACATATGCATATAAGTGCCAGTGGCCTTTTGAGAGCACAAAGTGCACCGAGAGTCGGTTATCAGTCCCATAGCAAATAGCTTCCTAGGTGTAAGATAGGTCCTATGAATATAATTAAAATTAATTTGCTGGTGATTGGGGTTGCGGGAAGATAATGCCACATTTGCCCAAACATCATCCCAGTCAAACTCGGGGTCCAACTCCGGGATATCCACCCGCCAGATTGTATCCAATGATACATTTTTATACGTGGATTGAATTAAGAGCGTATAAAAGTCTGAGACAAACCCTCTGGAGGTCGTCCTGTCCACTATGAGCCTGAGGAAGGGGTGTGGTTGCAAAGCTTGAGCCCACGGCACGCCATGCGCCCTCAGCGCTGACCTTAGTTGAAGGTAAAGAAAAAAGGACTCGCCAGGAAGATCATAAAATTCTCTTAAGTCCTGAAACGCACGGAGGCCGTTCTTATCATAAATATCCTCCAGAGTATGAACTCCCCTCCTCTGCCATTGAGGAATATTAACCGGCTTGTGCCCAACAAGTAATTGCTGGTTATTAAAAATTGGAGAGTCCAGGTGCCATGGTCATTTAACCCCACATGACCTCTGTACATTACGCCACGTTTGGATCACGTGAGTTATGATCGGTCCATACCTCAGCCGGCATTTCGAAATAGAGACAGTGGAGTACACCACATCCTGCAATCTTAGCGGTGAGACCGCCGCCGCTTCTAAGGAGTGCCAAGATACAGCATCTACAGGGTCTAGCCAACACATCAGAGGTCTCAATGAGAAGGACCAGAAATAAAGCTTAAAATCAGGGATTGCGAGGCCCCCATATTGTTTCCTACGTTGAGTAGTAGCTCTTTTGATTCTCGGGCGTTTGTTATTCCAGATAAATTTAGATACCATCGATTGTACCTTGCGCCAGTGGTCTATTGGAGGGGGCAGGGGGAGCATTGAGCTAACAAAATGTATCCTAGGCAGAACGTTAATTTTGATTATGGAAGCTCAGGCTTGTAGGGAGTTAGGAAGGGACGACCATCTGTCTAGATCCTGGCGTATTTTATCATAAGTACCCGTGAAGTTGTACTTAGTAGTTTGACTCAGCGTGGGGAATATCTCTATACCTAAGTATTTAAAATGTTCCACTATGGGGATATCAGCTGGTAGTCGCACCGCCTTGGCCAGCTCATTAAGAGGTAGGCAGGCTGATTTGTTCCAGTTAATCTTAAAGCCTGACAATTGACCAAAGTCGTCGATTATTTCCAATAATTTTGTGGCCGACCGGGAAGGGTCATCCATAAAAATCAGTAGGGCATCCGCATAGAGAGCAATTTTGTGTGGTGTATTATTGATCATTATGGGGACGATGTCCTCTGATTGCCTAATAAATGACCTCAAGTACCTTCCACAGGTATGACCATTCTAGTCTGTCAAACGCCTTCATGGCATCCAAAGACAGAACAGTGGACGGAGCTGTATTGTCTTTACTGTTATCGACTACATGCAACAGCCTCCTAAGATTATCTGCAGCCAGGCGCCCCGGGATAAAACCAGTTTGATCGCAGTGTACCAATACCGTCATAAATCTCTGCAGGCGGCGGGCCAGCACCTTGGCAAACACTTTTAAATCGGCCCCGAGAAGACTCAAGGGCCTATAGCTACCACAATCATTGGGATCTTTGTCCTTCTTGAGAAGTAAAGAAATCAGCGCCATGTTGACATCTCTTGAGAACTCCCCCTGTTCGATAGCGTAATTGATCATATCGAGCATCAATGGGCCCAGTTGGTCCCAGAAAGCTAAATACACCTCGGGTGGAATACCATCCCAGCCTGGTGCCTTACCCCTCTGCATTTCAGCGATCGTCTCCCTTAGTTCCATAAGGGTGATCGGTTTCCCCAGTTCCTTAGCCTCTTCCTCAGAAATGTGGGGTATCTCAAGCCCGCCAATGAACGATTCAAATTTAGAGTCGTCGAGATTAACCTCTGAGCTATATAACTGTGAGTAAAACTCTTTAAAAGTGTTGTTGATCTTTTTCGAATCAGTAGTGATTGTACCCTGTCGCGTCTTGATCGAGGGGATATCCGAGAAATGTATTTTTGTAATGTATTTTCATTGCCAATAGATGGCTAGGCCTGGAGCCGTGAAAGTAGTAATTTTGCCTTGTCCTATGTATCAAGAACTCAGACTGTTGTTTAAGTATGGAGTTTATTTCCTTCTTGACTATCTTACGTTGTGTGTTTAGTCGTTCACTATAGTTAGTTTGCAAAGATGCGTATAGATCCGCATATAATGTTTCCAGTCCTTCTAGTTTTTTTGATCAGGATTTACGTAAGTTGGAGGAGAAAAGTGTGACATGACCCCTGATAAATCCTTTCAATGCGTTCCATAGGACCCTGGGGTCATCGACCGTGCCAACATTGATCTGCAAGAATTCAGCTAGTTTACTCCTGAACTCAGAGCAGAAATCATCGTTCTTTAATAAGGTTGAGTTAAAACGCCACCTGGGAGCTCTCGTGGAGAGCCTGTCAAAGGTTGCCACAAGGAAAATCCCCTTGTGGTCCGAGAGAGCCAGGGGAACCAATGAGACGTCGAAACTATCAAACAAATTAGGGGATGCGAATGCATAGTCTATTCGAGAGAAGGTTTTGTGTCTGGCAGACAGGTGAGAGTAATCCTTGAGGGTGGGATTGGATAAGCGCCATAGGTCTGCGAGCCCAGTGTCCTGGGCCCACATCCTGAGGGCCTTAGAGGACCATTTTTGGTTGCTTGTTTCAGAGGGCCCGGACCTATCCATCTCCGCATCCCAGCACAATCGCCACCCACAATGAGAGCGTATCCAGTAAGTTCCAACATATTCTTCGTGATTGTATTATAGAACGCTGAATCAAATGTGTTAGGGGCATACAATGCTATTATTGCCATCTTCCTATGAGAGAACTCAACTTTTGCTATAGTAATCCTTCCCTCCGTGTCCGACCACACGTCCAGGACTTTGATATCAAGGTTACGTCTTGTAACTATGACGACTCCTTTCTTCTTATCATCGGCTGAGGATGAGGAGATAACCTGATATTGTCGATTTGCTAGCCTTGACACATCACCCACCAATAAATGCGTCTCACTAAGGAGAGCAATGTCAATATTTCTTCTCTTCAATAACCAAAGGACACTGGCACGCTTGTGTGGGGCGTTAAGACCTCCTGCGTTCCAAATTAAAATATTCAATTTAGCCATGGTCGAGTTTGTCTAAATGCGTAGAGAACATACCAGTGCAGCCAGGCTGAGTACAGAGGCGCTGATCCAGGCGGGCCCAGACGGTCAATCCCAGGAGTTCAGAGGAGGAACAATTACACACATATAAGACAACAGTACATAAAACACATAAAAATACCACCCCAGCTACAACCCCCCCTCCTTCTACTCTAAACCCTAACCCACCCGTCCTATTATAAGCCCTCCTATACCCACTCTCCAATCCCCTCCCTATGCCCCATCCACTGAGGATGGTCATCTTCCTCTCATTACCCACTGGAGTCATGGATCCAATAAGACGCTCTCCACTCCGACCCCCCTCTAGATAAACCCCTGATTAAACCCCCACTAGTCCAATAAACACAAATGAAAATAAAAGAAATCTCAATAAAGATATCGGTTGAAAACCACCGTGAGCCTTGGCTCTAACACGAAACAACTATCATGGAAAAAATAGCCATTATTATATAATAACTCAACATCAACCCTGTGATCATCTACTACCGAGTTTGCGTATCAATGGCGCAACGTTATAGCATAAATGGATAAAGGAAAATTCAAAACAAAATCAAATTAAAGCATAGTCTAAGGCAGGATCGGATCTCAGTTAAATTGCGCATACAGATGTCATTAAAACAGCGACAATAAGAAGAAAAGGAAAGAGGGTTATGGCTAAAGTGCAAGCAAAGCTAAACCTGACCCAACCTGTTATCATATATTTTGTATGTATATTCGGTCGAGAACCACCGTGAGCCTTGGCCCTAACATGAGACAACTATAATGGAAAAAATTGCCATTATTATATAATAACTCAACATCAACCCTGTAACCATCTACCTCAGAGTCTGCGTATCAATGTCGCAACGTCATAGCATAAATGGATAAAGGAAAATTCAAAACAAAATTAAATTAAAGCGTTGTGGTAACGGGAGATGGTGAGTGTGTGTGGTGCACTGGTGGAGCGGATCAAATAAACCGTCAAACGTTAAGTCGCAGTCCGGTGCGTTATTTGAAGACATAATAACCAGCAGATAGTCTAAGGCAGAATCGGATCACATTTAAATCGCGCATACAGATGACATAAAAACAGCGACAATAAGAAGAAAAGGAAAAGAGGGTTATGGCCAGAGTGCAAGCAAAGCTATACCCAACTGTTATCATATATTGTATATGCATATTCAACCGACCTTCTACTATTGGATCCCAAAGCTCAAAACATCCTGGATATAAAAATAAAAGCATACAAGAAGTTAGTTAAGGACCCGATCACCCTTGAATTGTGCAAACCAATGTCACTTTGAACAGCAACAGCAACCAAAATACGTAACCATTAACGGGTCTCGAATGTCACGGCGCAGACGATAGACGCAGCCCGCTAGCCAGCCCGAGGCCAGCGCGTAAGCTAGTGATGAATCCGGCTAGCACGCTAGAATCTGTCATGTACATTGTTCAGTTAGCTCGTTAGCCTCCATAGAGCTCGGATGGGCAGCTGGTAGTTAGCCTGTCTGGGCCTGATAACAAGCAATTGTGTGTAGTCCACCCTAACAATGTATTTAGGTCCACAACGCTAAGCCACTCACCCGACAAAGCTATCAAGCCACGTCTCGACCAACCCCCCGAGATATTCCTCCGCTTTGGCCAACGACCAAAATGAGCGACGGTCATCGCCCTTACATAGCACAGACAATCTTGCGGGGGCGAATAGCGTAGGCCTCAAGCCCAGTTTCCATAGCTTGGCCATGACCAGTTTGTATTCGCCCCTCTGTGCCTGAACCTCCGGCGTGAAGTCCTCGAAAATGGCCACTTTGTGATTGTCGAGACCCAGATCCCCCCTTCTGGCCTGGGCCGACCGCATGATGAGTTCTCTCTGTTGTAGCCTGTTTAGCTTGACAATGATGGGCCTCGGCTCCTTGCCCACACCAGGACTGGTCTTGCCCGCTCTGTAGGCCGACTCACACAAGGGTGGATCGGGAAGGACATCCTTCCCCAGTATCCTCTGCAGCAGCTCCGGCATGTTCTCCGAGAGACGTCCTCCCTCACTGCCCTCCGGTACACCAACAATCTTGATGTTGTATCGTCTCTCCCTGGACTGCAGTTCCACAATTACCGACTGTAGTTTGCCGACGTCAGCCTGCGTAGCCAGCAGGGAGCTCTCTAGACCGGCCACCCTCTCGCCTTGTTGAGAGGCCTCAACCGTTAGCGAAGCTAGTTCGTTAGCGTTAGCTGCGGCGGCAGCATGTAGTGACTCCATCTTTTCTTTCAACGGACCTACCGCCAGCCTGATTTCCTCCGACATTGCCCGATGGAAGGAATCAAAAAGTTCCGCCTGCGCTTTCATTTGAGCATCAGCGAAGCGTACCTCAAAGTCCGCATGGAGTTTGGTCACGACCGAGAGAATTTCACTTATCTCAGGCGAAAGTGAGGACGGGCCCGGTGCCATTTTGTCGGCTGAAGCGTTGTTGGCTCTGGTTCCCGGCTTCGACATCACGAAAAGTCGATGAAGGTAGTAGATGCTCGACCACTCAACAAAAAGATCAATAAGAAATAAAAATAAAATAAAGACTAGTGGGGTGACAGTGTTTTCCGCACGATAATAGGGAGCTCCCGTGAAACACGTCTCACCCCATGAACGCCTGGCTCCGCCCCCCTGTACCCGATATTTATATAATATCGTCATATCGCCCAGCCCTATAGGAGGCTCACACTACCCCCGCTACTTCCTGTCTCTGCTGTGCAGGCGCCCCAACCGACCTGTAGGAGTCGCTGTCCACAACGTCCAGATTAACACCCATCGCTTTCCACCCGCTAACTCTGCCAATTGAGTTAGTATGACGGCCGGCCCAAGCCGGAGGCAACGCCGACAGCCGGATTTGAACCCGGTGTCTCTTGCGTTGGTGACGAGTGCAATGTCCACTGCGCCACCCAGCCGCCATGTCAGGCATTTCTAAGAGAACAATGTGGAAATGCACAGTCAGGACGGTGTCTGGCTATTTCTCTAGCTATGTCAGAGGTTCCAAGGTACTTGAAAACAACTCTGGCTATGTGAAGTGAAACCATGAGTCGTAATAACCCTGAGTGAAGACAAGAAAGGTAAACAAAGATGAGAAAATTAAAACAAGGATGGGTTTAGGGGTTTTGTCGTGTCTGACACAAGACTGGAGACAAGATGAACAAGAAAATAACCTTGGACATGTCATATCTACGTCAAACTGTTCTGGCCCTTGGCCGTTGTTTTAAAAACATATGCCAGACTGTCGCCTAGGACGGTGACTTGACTAGTTAAACTAGTTAAAGCTTTGTACAGATAAATATGCATTTATAACAGAGCTATGAACATGATAATATTTTCGACCACATTAGACAGCTCGCTCATTGCAATCATTTGACTTGGTCATGCATTTGAGTGGATGTCGTTGTTTTAGCTCCTGCCTCTTAACCACAACGACAGATTTCTTTCATTTCGGTGTCAAACGTCTTATTGTTTGGAGTACTATCTATTACTGTCAGGATATGATAAGAAATCTAAAATGTTGCCAAAAATCTGCGACCGCCTACTCATCCTTTAAGAGTGTAGTAATTGAGTATGATGATGATGGAATCATACAGATTGGTGATGGACTGTTTGTCGATTGCCACACTGGATGAGCCTCGCAATGAGTGATTGAGTCAGCCACCGTGTCAAGGTAACACAGTGGAAGATATATAGTCGAGAGATAGTAGAATAGAAGCTGGCTGAGACAACCAATCTGACCAAGGTGGACCACAATGTGCCAATCTATTTTCTTTAAGAAAGGCTATTGGTTAAAAAAAACAATAGGTTTATTTTTTTCTGAACATTACAGTATCAGTAACCCTTTCACTACCACACTACCAAATGGTTAACCCTTTCATGGCGACATATACAGAAGGTTAACCCTTTCACTGCCACACGACAAATGGTTAACCTTCTGTAGTGTGGTAGTGAAAGGTTAACCTTCTGTAGTGTGGTAGTGAAAGGTTAACCTTCTGTAGTGTGGTAGTGAAAGGGTTAACCTTCTGTAGTGTGGTAGTGAAAGGGTTAACCTTATGTAGTGCTGTAGTGAAAGGTTAACCTTCTGTAGTGTGGTAGTGAAAGGGTTAACCTTCTGTAGTGTGGTAGTGAAAGGGTTAACCTTCTATAGTGTGGCAGTGAAAGGTTAACCTTCTGTAGTGTGGTAATGAAAGGGTTAACCTTCTGTAGTGTGTGGTAGTGAATGGTTAATCTTCTGTAGTGTGGCAGTGAAAGGTTAACCCTCTGTAGTGTGGCAGTGAAAGGTTAACCCTCTGTAGTGTGGCAGTGAAAGGTTAACCTTCTGTAGTGTGGTAGTGAAAGGTTAACCCTCTGTAGTGTGGCAGTGAAAGG